>NC_134355.1:540846263-541083763 GCF_048569485.1 Anomaloglossus baeobatrachus
CTATTACCAACGAAACTGAGCGGTCTCTGGGGTGAGCTGAATTCTTTATCTTCAAATTATATATTCACTTCTACCCAGGGCCGTATTTGGGGTTTTTGCTGCCCTAGGCACTGTCAGTGGTGGCGCCCCCTTCTGATCAGTCAGATTACGGGTATGTGCACACAGCTTTTTTTTTTTTTCAGACAGATCCGCCCTATAACCCGCCCAAAAAACCCAAACTCTAAATATTAAAGAAATGAACTCATACACTGCAGTGTAAAACGACTTGCTGTCCATATGTTCAGTCTTTGGAGTTTTTTTAAGCGCGTCAGGTTTCCTCAGACATGAAGCGGCTGACAGTGACCGGTCCATTATATGGCGCCTGCTGCTTGGATGCCGCTTACTAGTTGTGACCGGCCATTATATGGCGGCTTCTGCTTGGATGCCGCTTACTAGTTCATTTAAAAAAATAAGTAAAATCCAGTAGCTAAAAGATGTTGGAAAAAACAACCAAGAAGCCACAGCAAAAAAAATAAATATTTGCTTCAAGATAAAATGATGACTGTCCTAAAGTGTTTTCTGTCTGAATAATTCCGGGGGTTCACAGACATCTACAAGACGTGTGCACATTCCCTGATAGAGCCCAGAGCCTTCAGATAGTAGTTAAGACCTCCATACACATTAACCTAAAGTTGTCTAAACCCGCCAATATCGACAGGTTCTGCTGATAGCCCAATGTGAACAGGGGCTCTCAATTCTGATTGTCAGGGGAATAAGGATCCAGAATGTCCAATTACGGAGTGTAGATCCTATTATCCTCTAAATTATAAGCTGCTGCCGGAGATGTCCAGCAGCGGCTCTAATAAAGAACACAGAAACAATTGGCAGAATGAGTGCTCCTGTATATGGGAGAGCCGAGCAAGTTAGCTGCCGGCCTAAAAATCAGACTATAGTGTATGGGGGCTTTAGTCTATTACTTATTCGGCTGACAGACATGCAGATAGCTGTATTTTTAGTCCAGCACGCTGACCCTATGTTTTAGGATCAAGACTGATAAGGTAAAGATTACAACAGCCACATGACTATCACCAGAACCACCATCAGTGCAGTAATACATAACTAAAACCACACTACATACTATAATACGTAACCAAAACCACAGTTAGTACAGTAATACATCAACAGAACTACTGTCAATACAGTAATATCACCAAAACCACCCTAAACACAATAACACATCACCAAACCCACCCTGAAGACAATACATCGCCAAAACCACCATCAGTACATGAATACATTGCCAACTTCACACAGCAATCAAGTGCAGTGTCAGGTTAGACCCATATACATCTATGTACTGCATTAACGTACAACTCTCAGTATGTCCTTAATAGTGATGAGCGAGCATGCTTGTAACTACTCGGTACTCGCACGAGTATCGCTGTACTCGGGCTGCTCGGCGGGGACCGAGTAATCTCGCGATACTCGTGCTGTACTCGTGGTCTTCATTTCTGCATGTTGGCGCTCTTTTGAGAGCCAGCCCTCATGCAGGGATTGGCTGGCAGACCACTGCAATGCCACAGCCCTGTTAGTTGTGGAATTGCAGTGATTGGCCGGCCTGCACAGCGTGACCGAGCCTTTATATCGGCCGGCGCGCTGTGCTCTGCTCACAGCTATCCAGACAGTGAGTGCAGGGAGAGTGTCGCTGATTCAGGGAAAGCTTTGCGGCCCTTTATAGCTTTTTCAGTTGCAGGGCTGCAAACAGTGTGACCAAAAGTCCTTCTCAGGACTATTCTAGTTGTATACAGGCAGGCAGGGTATAGCCAGGTCGGAGTACAGTAGCAGAGTCCTTCTCAGGACTATTGTTGCTATATACAGGCAGGGTATAGCCAGGTCTGAATACAGGCTAGTGACCAAAAGAGTCCTTGTCAGGACTATTGTACCAGTATACAGGCAGGCAGGAAGGCAGGGTAGTGGTGACCGTATACCAGCCTTCATCATATCTGGGGCTGGTGTACACAGTGTAAAACAGTCCAGATAGTGTCTGACTTGTCTGTAATTGTCGCTCCCCAAAAAAACCTGTTAGGTTCTTATTGCGTCCGTGCTTGGTTTTTAAAACCGCACGTGTGTGCCTGTTGGTGGCAGCGTACAGGTGCACTTGTGTGCAATTTCCAGAAACTTTGATATAACGCACAAGTAGTGAATATACACGTCAGCAGTGCACAGCATTGCAAAATGCGCAAGGGCATTGGCAAGGAACAAGGAAGTGGACGTGATGGTGGTGCAGGCAGAGGCCGAGGTCGTGGGCAAGCTCTAATTTCGCCACAACAAAGGGCCACATCTAGTCGCTCGCACGTCCTGTCCCAAATTCTTGGGGACCGCAGCAGTACACCGCTCTTGAACCAAGACCAGTGTCAACAGGTTGTTAGTTGGATAGCAGATAATGCTTCCAGTCAGATTGGCACCACCACAAACACTGTCTTCCACACGGTCAAGTGTCAGTAGCCGTGATACTGCACCGCACATTTCTGAACCTGATCCTCCTTCCTACCACCAGGCTGAGTACACGTCCTCCTCGGACATTAATGATCCCACACTTGGACACTCGGAAGAGCTGTTCACGTTTCCATTCACACATTCTGGCCTCTCGCCAGCTCATATTGAAGTGGGTCATGAGGAGATCGTCTGTACAGATGGCCAAATATTTGAGCAGCCACGTTCTCACGAAGTTGGCAACGTGTCTCAACAAGTGGTGGACGATGATGAGACACAATTGTCAGGAAGTCAGGAGGAGGAGCAGGGTGCGGAAGAGGAAGACGACGTGGTGGATGATCCAGTAACTGACCCAACCTGGCAGGAGGATATGCAGAGCGAGGACAGCAGTGCACAGGGGGAGGGAGGCGTAGCATCACAACAGGCAGTAAGAAGCAGGGTGGTGGCCCCAGGCAGAAGTCAGGCAACCGTTCCCCGGAACAACACGACGACACAAGGTGCCTGTACAAATGTTAGGTCTTCCCGAGTCTGGCAGTTTTTTAAGTTGGATCCAGATGATTCAAAAAAGGCCATTTGCAACACCTGCCGTGCCAACATCAGCAGGGGTACCAAAATTAGCAGCCTGACCACCACCAGCATGATCAGGCACATGTCAGCCAAGCACCCGACTTTGTGGGAAGTACAAAAGAGTCGAGGAGCAGTGCTTGCTGATGTCACTGCTACGTCTTCGCTGGTTGTGCATGCGAGCCAATCCCCTGTCCATGCTGCCTGCGAACAAGCCTCCTCCACTCCTGCACCTGCAGTTGCCTACGCAGAAAGAACACCATCATCAAGCACGTCCTTGTCCCAGCGCAGCGTTCAGTTATCCATTCAGCAAACCTTTGAACGCAGGCGCAAATACACTGCCAACACCCCACATGCCACAGTTCTAAATGCTAACATTTCGCGACTGCTTGCGCTGGAAATGTTGCCTTTTAGGCTGGTGGAGACAGAAGCATTCCGTGACCTGATGGCGGCAGCTGTCCCACGTTACTCGGTCCCCAGCCGCCACTATTTCTCCCGGTGTGCCGTCCCCGCGTTGCATAACCACGTGTCACAAAACATCACACGTGCCCTGAACAACGCTGTTTCACCCAAGGTCCACCTAACCACAGACACGTGGACAAGTGCTTGTGGGCAAGGCCGCTACATCTCGTTGACGGCACACTGGGTTAATATTGTGGAAGCTGGGACCCAGTCTGAGCGAGGGACGGAACACGTCCTTCCCACACCAAGGTTTGCAGGCCCTACCTCAGTCAGTGTTTCACCCACACTCTACAGCTCCGGAATGTCATGCTCTTCAGACTCCTCCTCCTCCTGCGCATCCTCATCCACTGTACCCTCCACACCAGTCACAAGCTGGAAGCACTGCAGCACTGCCTCGGCGAAGCGGCAACAGGCTGTGCTGAAGCTAATCTGCATAGGTGACAAACCCCACAATGCAGAAGAGCTGTGGACAGCTCTGAAACAGCAGGCAGATCACTGGCTCACACCTCTGAACCTAAAGCCAGGAAAGGTCGTGTGTGACAATGGCCGGAACCTGGTGGCGGCTTTGAGGCGAGGCCAGCTGACACGTTCCATGCGTGGCCCATGTGCTCAACCTCGTGGTTCAGCGGTTTCTAAAGTCATACCCAGAGCTGTCTGATCTGCTGGTAAAAGTTCGCCGCCTGTCTGCACATTTTCGAAAGTCACCTACTGCTTCAGCCGGCCTTGCCGGCTTTCAGCGCCGTTTGCATCTTCCGGCTCACAGACTGGTGTGTGATGTCCCCACGCGTTGGAATTCAACTCTGCACATGTTGGTCAGGATATGTGAGCAGAAGAGGGCAGTTGTTGAGTAGAGTTGAGCGCGGTTCGTGGTTCGTGGTTCTCCAGTTCGCGGCTCGAGTGATTTTGGGGCATGTTCTAGATCGAACTAGAACTCGAGCTTTTTGCAAAAGCTCGATAGTTCTAGAAACGTTCGAGAACGGTTCTAGCAGCCAAAAAACAGCTAAATCCTAGCTTGGTTTCTGCTGTAATAGTGTAAGTCACTCTGTGAATCAAACTATTATCACATTTCAGTGTATAGTGTGCGTGAACAGCGCCTTCAGATCACTGCTGTTTCTATAATGGCGATCGCCATTTTTTTTTTTTTTTCTTGTCTTCCTTCCCTAAGCGCGCGCGTCTTGTGGGGCGGGCCAGCATGTCAGCCAATCACAGACACACACACACCTAAGTGGACTTTGAGCCAGAGAAGCAACGGCATGTGTGATAGGATCTGCATGTCACATGTCCCTGCATTATAAAACCGGACATTTTCTTCACGAACGCCATTATCTGCCTTCTGCGTCTTTGGTGTCAGACATCAGTGTCGCAGCTCCGTCCTCCTGAGTCCTATAGCCGATACAGCTGTATGCGCTGCATACACAGCGTTAGACAGCTTAGGGAGAGCACATTCTAGCAGTCCTTTTAAGGGCTCAAAGCGGCAGGGTCAGAGAGCCATAAGTGACAGGTCCTGCAAACAGCAACAGCGTCTGTGTAGCCCAGGTCAGGGATTTCCTCCCTGCATTTCACCATTAGGAGGGAATAGAAAGGCAGGCTTCCATTCCTCTACCCAGAGCACCACAATCCTGCCACTGTACCCTCTTGTCCTCTGCACACTCCAACTCATTCTAAGTAAGCCATTATACTAGCAAACATTCAGTGTACCTAGTGGCATCCTATACGTGGCTATTGGACTTTGCTATAGTCCCACTAGTGCAAAGACATTTGCAGAGCACGTCTGCCTGCATTGCACACTACAACTTTTTTAAACTAAGCAATTTTACTAGCAAACACTCAGTGTACCTAGTGGCATCCTATACGTGGCTATTGGACTTTGCTATAGTCCCACTAGTGCCAAGACATTTGCAGACCGCATCTGCCTGCGTTGCACACTCCAACTAATTATAACTAAGCCATTATACTTGCACACACTAAGTGTTTTTTAGTGGCATCCTATACGTGGCTATTGGACTTTGCTATAGTCCCACTAGTGCCAAGACATTTGCAGCACGTCTGCCTGCGTTGCACACTCCAACTAATTATAACTAAGCCATTATACTAGCACACACTCAGTGTACCTAGTGGCATCCTATACGTGGCTATTGGACTTTGCTATAGTCCCACTAGTGCCAAGACATTTGCAGCACGTCTGCCTGCGTTGCACACTCCAACTAATTATAACTAAGCCATTATACTAGCACACACTCAGTGTACCTAGTGGCATCCTATACGTGGCTATTGGACTTTGCTATAGTCCCACTAGTGCCAAGACATTTGCAGCACGTCTGCCTGCGTTGCACACTCCAACTAATTATAACTAAGCCATTATACTAGCACACACTCAGTGTACCTAGTGGCATCCTATACGTGGCTATTGGACTTTGCTATAGTCCCACTAGTGCCAAGACATTTGCAGCACGTCTGCCTGCGTTGCACACTCCAACTAATTATAACTAAGCCATTATACTAGCACACACTCAGTGTACCTAGTGGCATCCTATACGTGGCTATTGGACTTTGCTATAGTCCCACTAGTGCCAAGACATTTGCAGCACGTCTGCCTGCGTTGCACACTCCAACTAATTATAACTAAGCCATTATACTAGCACACACTCAGTGTACCTAGTGGCATCCTATACGTGGCTATTGGACTTTGCTATAGTCCCACTAGTGCCAAGACATTTGCAGCACGTCTGCCTGCGTTGCACACTCCAACTAATTATAACTAAGCCATTATACTAGCACACACTCAGTGTACCTAGTGGCATCCTATACGTGGCTATTGGACTTTGCTATAGTCCCACTAGTGCCAAGACATTTGCAGCACGTCTGCCTGCGTTGCACACTCCAACTAATTATAACTAAGCCATTATACTAGCACACACTCAGTGTACCTAGTGGCATCCTATACGTGGCTATTGGACTTTGCTATAGTCCCACTAGTGCCAAGACATTTGCAGCACGTCTGCCTGCGTTGCACACTCCAACTAATTATAACTAAGCCATTATACTAGCACACACTCAGTGTACCTAGTGGCATCCTATACGTGGCTATTGGACTTTGCTATAGTCCCACTAGTGCCAAGACATTTGCAGCACGTTTGCCTGCGTTGCACACTCCAACGAATTATAACTAAGTTACATTGTCAGGGATATTTATTCTTTATTATTCTGCTGTTAATAAAGCTAGACCACCACTGCAATCTTCACCACCTCTCAATTTTTACTACCACATTTTCAGTCCACAATCTTGTCGCAATCAACATGAGTGGCAAAATGACAGATGCTGGTGGAAAGGGGAAGAGGCGTGGTGGAAAAGGCAAAAAAGGTTTTGTCAGTGGGGAAGGTGCCAAAGCTCCATTATCATCTGCTGAAGATAGACCATCTACTAGCAAAAGTAAGATGTCTACTACTTATTGTGGACAATCCGATGTGCTCCCTTTTTTACGGACACGAACAAGAGGAACAAAGGTAGATGATGGGCAAAAAAGGAAAATGCTTGAATGGATCTCAAGTGGTCCAACAAGTGCCCTCTCAGCCACTTCAAGTACCGCATCCAAAAAACACCATTCCTCTGAGTTGTCATCCAAATCACACTTGATTTCTCCCAGCTCTGAAGTCTCCATCAGCCCTGCACAGTATGGTGGAACTGAGATGGCTGAGTCTGCAGAGCTGTTCAGTCACACTATAGCCTGGGAATCAGAGGTCTGCTCCCAAGCTACAGTGAGTACAGAACAGGAAATGGTCTGCAGTGATGCCCAGAACCTTTGTGACTCAGATTCAGGCCGTGAGGACCAAGTTTCTGAGCATAATGTTGACCCTTTGTCACAAACTGTAACACCTGTGGTTATAGACAATGAGGAACATACTGATGAAGATGAGACGCAGATACCCGATTGGGATGACAACTTAAATATTCGGTCAGGGCAAGAAGAGGCTCGGTCTGAGGGGGAGGGGAGTGCGAACACAACAATTGATGATGACGTTCTAGATCCCACCTACTGTCAACCCCCAGTCAGGCACTCGAGGAGGTCAACAGAGGCGGTGGAGGAGGATGCAACCGACGACGAAGTTACCTTGCGCCTTCCTGGACAGAGTCGGAGCACTGGTAGCACGTCTACAACTGCATCCTCAGCCACCACTCTGCCTATGAGCATTATTCGGGGTGGATCAACAGGTCGCATGGCCTCTAAGCCTTGCCTAGCCTGGGCCTTTTTTCACATCGAAAAAGATCGCCCAACTCATGTGATATGTAACATTTGTCATGATTCTGTTAGTAGAGGTCAAAACCTCAGCAGTTTGACAACTTCTTCCATGAATCGTCACATGAATAAATATCATAAGTCCCGGTGGGAAGCTCACCGTGCTGCAATGCCGGCTAGCGGAGCGAACCATCCACCGCCCGCCCCTTCCAGTGCATCCGCGCGCTCTTCATCTTCTAGGACTGTGGGGACAGCTGTCACACCTGTTTTTCCACGCAAAACTTCCACCACTGTAACCGCAACAGGCAGTTTGCTTGTAAGGTCGTCAGTTGGTTTGGAAGGGGAAACAAGTGAGTGTGTACAGCTCTCTCAGACATCGATAGCACCAACGTTGGATGAAGGCAACATCATGTCTCCGCCTGCACTTTCCTCACAAACCTGCATTTTTACAGGGACACCCTACTCAACACCGTCTACACACAGCAGCCAGATCTCTGTCCCTCAGATGTGGTCAAATAAAAGGCCACTTCCTCCGACCCATGACAAAGCTAAGAGGTTGACTCTATCCCTCTGTAAGCTGTTGGCTACCGAAATGCTGCCTTTCCGCCTAGTGGACACACAGGATTTTAGAGACCTTATGTCTGTCGCTGTGCCCCAGTACCAGATGCCTAGTCGCCACTACTTCTCTAAGAAAGGTGTGCCCGCGCTACACCAGCATGTCGCACACAACATCACCGCTTCCTTGAGAAACTCTGTGTGTGAACGGGTGCATTTCACCACCGATACTTGGACCAGTAAGCATGGACAGGGACGTTACATGTCGCTGACTGGGCACTGGGTAACTATGGTGATAGATGGTGAAGGGTCTGCTGCACAAGTCTTGCCGTCCCCACGACTTGTGTGTCAATCCTCTGTCTGTCCAAGTTCCGCCACAGCTTCTGCATCCTCCACCTCATCTGGGTCCTCTACCTCCGCCCCAAGCCTGCCTGGTCAGGCCACCAGCGTTCTCACTGCGCAGAAGGAATCACGCACGCCTCATTACTATGCTGGCAGCCGAGCGCAACGGCATCAGGCGGTCTTTAGCTTGACATGTCTTGGTAATAAGAGTCACACAGCTGAGGAGTTGTGGTCAGCTCTGCGGTCCGAGTTTAATAAATGGTTGTCTCCACTCAACCTGCAGCCTGGTAAGGCCGTGTGCGACAATGCTGCAAACCTGGGTGCGGCCCTTCGCCTGGGCAAGGTGACACACGTACCTTGTATGGCTCACGTGTTGAACCTTGTCGTTCGCAATTTTTAACACACTATCCCGGCCTAGATGGCCTTCTGAACAGGGCACGAAAACTGTCTGCTCACTTCCGGCGTTCAAGCGCCGCAGCTGAGCGACTTGCATCGCTACAGAAGTCTTTCGGCCTGCCGGTTCATCGCCTGAAATGCGATGTGGCGACACGCTGGAATTCAACTCTCCACATGTTACAGCGACTGTGGCAGCACCGCCGAGCCCTGGTGCAATACGTCATGACGTATAGCCTGGGCCAACGAGATGCAGAGGTGGGGCAGATCACCCTGATGGAGTGGTCTCAGATCAAGGACCTATGCACCCTTCTGCACAGTTTCGACATGGCGACGAATATGTTTAGCTCTGACAATGCCATTATCAGCATGACGATTCCAGTCATTTACATGCTGGAGCACACGCTAAACACTATTCGGAGTCAGGGGGTGGGACAACATGAAGGGGAGGAACTACAGGAGGATTCATATGTGCAAGGGACAACAACATCACCAAGGTCCAGACGTTCATCATCACCAACGCAGCAGGCATGGGACCATGGGGAACAGGGATCGACAAGGGCGCATAGTAGCAGGCGAAATGTTGAGCAAGGTGCAGGAGAACATGAAGAAATGGAGGACGAACTGTCCATGGACATGGAAGACTCAGCGGATGAGGGAGACCTTGGTCAAATTTCAGTTGAAAGAGGTTGGGGGGAGATGTCAGAGGAAGAAAGAACGGGTAGCACCTCTATGCCACAAACACAGCGTGGACTTGGTCCGCATGGCTGCGCAAGACACATGAGTGCCTTTTTGTTGCACTACCTCCAACATGACAGTCGTATTGTCAAAATTAGAAGTGATGATGACTACTGGATTGCCACACTATTAGATCCCCGGTACAAGTCCAAATTTTGTGACATAATTCCAGCCATAGAAAGGGACGCACGTATGCAGGAGTATCAGCAGAAGCTGTTACTCGATCTTAGCTCGGCTTTTCCACCAAACAACCGTGCAGGTGCAGGGAGGGAATCTCCCAGTTATAACTTGACAAACATGGGACGGTCTCGTCATCTTCACCAGTCTACCCGTACCAGTAGGACCGTATCTGGTGCCGGTAACAGCAATTTTATGGAATCTTTTCATAATTTTTTTAGACCCTCTTTTGCAAGGCCACCAGAGACAACAAGTCTGACACATACTCAACGGCTGGAGAGGATGATACAGGAGTATCTCCAAATGAACATCGATGCCATGACTGTGCAACTGGAGCCTTGCTCCTTTTGGGCTTCAAACATAGAAAAATGGCCAGAGCTCTCCAGTTACGCCTTGGAGATTTTGTCGTGTCCAGCTGCCAGCGTTGTCTCTGAACGTGTATTCAGTGCTGCTGGGTGTGTGCTGACAGATAAGCGCACGCGTCTGTCCAGTGACAATGTGGACAGACTGACGTTCATCAAAATGAACAAGTCATGGATCCAGAAGGAATTTACTACCCCTGTGTCATCCTGGGGAGAGTAAATGCTTGTGGATTTGGAATGTGCTTGATGCAAATCAAAACATCCTGTTTGCAACTAGGGCCCAAGTGCTGCCACTGATGGGGTGGGTGTCTGTGTGGCCCAATTTTTGGAAAAAAAGGGAGACTCCGCTTGGAGTAACCCTTGCTTACATTGTTTTTAAAAGAAGCCAAGATGAACAAGTCATGGGTCAGCAAAGACTTTGCTACCTACCCCGGTGTCATCCTGGGGACGGATAAGAATGGCGTATTTTTGAATGTGCTTGATGCAAATCAAAACATCCTGTTTGCAACTAGGGCCCAAGTGCTGCCACTGATGGGGTGGGTGTCTGTGTGGCCCAATTTTTGGAAAAAAAGGGAGACTCCGCTTGGAGTAACCCTTGCTTGATGTGTTTTTAAAAGAAGCCAAGATGAACAGAGCTGGGATCAGGAAAGACTTTGCTACCTTCCCCGGTGTCATCCTGGGGACGGATAAGAATGGCGTATTTTTGAATGTGCTTGATGCAAATCAAAACATCCTGTTTGCAACTAGGGCCCAAGTGCTGCCACTGATGGGGTGGGTGTCTGTGTGGCCCAATTTTTGGAAAAAAAGGGAGACTCCGCTTGGAGTAACCCTTGCTTGATGTGTTTTTAAAAGAAGCCAAGATGAACAGAGCTGGGATCAGCAAAGACTTTGCTACCTACCCCGGTGTCATCCTGGGGACGGATAAGAATGGCGTATTTTTGAATGTGCTTGATGCAAATCAAAACATCCTGTTTGCAACTAGGGCCCAAGTGCTGCCACTGATGGGGTGGGTGTCTGTGTGGCCCAATTTTTGGAAAAAAAGGGAGACTCCGCTTGGAGTAACCCTTGCTTGATGTGTTTTTAAAAGAAGCCAAGATGAACAGAGCTGGGATCAGCAAAGACTTTGCTACCTACCCCGGTGTCATCCTGGGGACGGATAAGAATGGCGTATTTTTGAATGTGCTTGATGCAAATCAAAACATCCTGTTTGCAACTAGGGCCCAAGTGCTGCCACTGATGGGGTGGGTGTCTGTGTGGCCCAATTTTTGGAAAAAAAGGGAGACTCCGCTTGGAGTAACCCTTGCTTGATGTGTTTTTAAAAGAAGCCAAGATGAACAGAGCTGGGATCAGCAAAGACTTTGCTACCTACCCCGGTGTCATCCTGGGGACGGATAAGAATGACGTATTTTTGAATGTGCTTGATGCAAATCAAAACATCCTGTTTGCAACTAGGGCCCAAGTGCTGCCACTGATGGGGTGGGTGTCTGTGTGGCCCAATTTTTGGAAAAAAAGGGAGACTCCGCTTGGAGTAACCCTTGCTTGATGTGTTTTTAAAGGAAGCCAAGATGAACAGAGCTGGGATCAGCAAAGACTTTGCTACCTACCCCGGTGTCATCCTGGGGACGGAGAAGAATGGCGTATTTTTGAATGTGCTTGATGCAAATCAAAACATCCTGTTTGCAACTAGGGCCCAAGTGCTGCCACTGATGGGGTGGGTGTCTGTGTGGCCCAATTTTTGGAAAAAAAGGGAGACTCCGCTTGGAGTAACCCTTGCTTGATGTGTTTTTAAAAGAAGCCAAGATGAACAGAGCTGGGATCAGCAAAGACTTTGCTACCTACCCCGGTGTCATCCTGGGGACGGATAAGAATGGCGTATTTTTGAATGTGCTTGATGCAAATCAAAACATCCTGTTTGCAACTAGGGCCCAAGTGCTGCCACTGATGGGGTGGGTGTCTGTGTGGCCCAATTTTTGGAAAAAAAGGGAGACTCCGCTTGGAGTAACCCTTGCTTGATGTGTTTTTAAAAGAAGCCAAGATGAACAGAGCTGGGATCAGGAAAGACTTTGCTACCTACCCCGGTGTCATCCTGGTGACGGATAAGAATGGCGTATTTTTTAATGTGCTTGATGCAAATCAAAACATCCTGTTTGCAACTAGGGCCCAAGTGCTGCCACTGATGGGGTGGGTGTCTGTGTGGCCCAATTTTTGGAAAAAAAGGGAGACTCCGCTTGGAGTAACCCTTGCTTGATGTGTTTTTAAAAGAAGCCAAGATGAACAGAGCTGGGATCAGGAAAGACTTTGCTACCTACCCCGGTGTCATCCTGGGGACGGATAAGAATGGCGTATTTTTGAATGTGCTTGATGCAAATCAAAACATCCTGTTTGCAACTAGGGCCCAAGTGCTGCCACTGATGGGGTGGGTGTCTGTGTGGCCCAATTTTTGGAAAAAAAGGGAGACTCCGCTTGGAGTAACCCTTGCTTGATGTGTTTTTAAAAGAAGCCAAGATGAACAGAGCTGGGATCAGCAAAGACTTTGCTACCTACCCCGGTGTCATCCTGGGGACGGATAAGAATGGCGTATTTTTGAATGTGCTTGATGCAAATCAAAACATCCTGTTTGCAACTAGGGCCCAAGTGCTGCCACTGATGGAGTGGGTGTCTGTGTGGCCCAATTTTTGGAAAAAAAGGGAGACTCCGCTTGGAGTAACCCTTGCTTGATGTGTTTTTAAAAGAAGCCAAGATGAACAGAGCTGGGATCAGCAAAGACTTTGCTACCTACCCCGGTGTCATCCTGGGGACGGATAAGAATGGCGTATTTTTGAATGTGCTTGATGCAAATCAAAACATCCTGTTTGCAACTAGGGCCCAAGTGCTGCCACTGATGGGGTGGGTGTCTGTGTGGCCCAATTTTTGGAAAAAAAGGGAGACTCCGCTTGGAGTAACCCTTGCTTGATGTGTTTTTAAAAGAAGCTAAGATGAACAGAGCTGGGATCAGCAAAGACTTTGCTACCTACCCCGGTGTCATCCTGAGGACGGATAAGAATGGCGTATTTTTGAATGTGCTTGATGCAAATCAAAACATCCTGTTTGCAACTAGGGCCCAAGTGCTGCCACTGATGGGGTGGGTGTCTGTGTGGCCCAGTTTTTGGAAAAAAAGGGAGACTCCGCTTGGAGTAACCCTTGCTTGATGTGTTTTTAAAAGAAGCCAAGATGAACAGAGCTGGAATCAGCAAAGACTTTGCTACCTACCCCGGTGTCATCCTGGGGACGGATAAGAATGGCGTATTTTTGAATGTGCTTGATGCAAATCAAAACATCCTGTTTGCAACTAGGGCCCAAGTGCTGCCACTGATGGGGTGGGTGTCTGTGTGGCCCAATTTTTGGAAAAAAAGGGAGACTCCGCTTGGAGTAACCCTTGCTTGATGTGTTTTTAAAAGAAGCCAAGATGAACAGAGCTGGGATCAGCAAAGACTTTGCTACCTACCCCGGTGTCATCCTGGGGACGGATAAGAATGGCGTATTTTTGAATGTGCTTGATGCAAATCAAAACATCCTGTTTGCAACTAGGGCCCAAGTGCTGCCACTGATGGGGTGGGTGTCTGTGTGGCCCAATTTTTGGAAAAAAAGGGAGACTCCGCTTGGAGTAACCCTTGCTTGATGTGTTTTTAAAAGAAGCCAAGATGAACAGAGCTGGGATCAGCAAAGACTTTGCTACCTACCCCGGTGTCATCCTGGGGACGGATAAGAATGGCGTATTTTTGAATGTGCTTGATGCAAATCAAAACATCCTGTTTGCAACTAGGGCCCAAGTGCTGCCACTGATGGGGTGGGTGTCTGTGTGGCCCAATTTTTGGAAAAAAAGGGAGACTCCGCTTGGAGTAACCCTTGCTTGATGTGTTTTTAAAAGAAGCCAAGATGAACAGAGCTGGGATCAGGAAAGACTTTGCTACCTACCCCCGTGTCATCCTGGGGACGGATAAGAATGGCGTATTTTTGAATGTGCTTGATGCAAATCAAAACATCCTGTTTGCAACTAGGGCCCAAGTGCTGCCACTGATGGGGTGGGTGTCTGTGTGGCCCAATTTTTGGAAAAAAAGGGAGACTCCGCTTGGAGTAACCCTTGCTTGATGTGTTTTTAAAAGAAGCCAAGATGAACAGAGCTGGGATCAGCAAAGACTTTGCTACCTACCCCGGTGTCATCCTGGGGACGGATAAGAATGGCGTATTTTTGAATGTGCTTGATGCAAATCAAAACATCCTGTTTGCAACTAGGGCCCAAGTGCTGCCACTGATGGGGTGGGTGTCTGTGTGGCCCAATTTTTGGAAAAAAAGGGAGACTCCGCTTGGAGTAACCCTTGCTTGATGTGTTTTTAAAAGAAGCCAAGATGAACAGAGCTGGGATCAGCAAAGACTTTGCTACCTACCCCGGTGTCATCCTGGGGACGGATAAGAATGGCGTATTTTTGAATGTGCTTGATGCAAATCAAAACATCCTGTTTGCAACTAGGGCCCAAGTGCTGCCACTGATGGGGTGGGTGTCTGTGTGGCCCAATTTTTGGAAAAAAGGGAGACTCCGCTTGGAGTAACCCTTGCTTGATGTGTTTTTAAAAGAAGCCAAGATGAACAGAGCTGGGATCAGCAAAGACTTTGCTACCTACCCCGGTGTCATCCTGGGGACGGATAAGAATGGCGTATTTTTGAATGTGCTTGATGCAAATCAAAACATCCTGTTTGCAACTAGGGCCCAAGTGCTGCCACTGATGGGGTGGGTGTCTGTGTGGCCCAATTTTTGGAAAAAAGGGAGACTCCGCTTGGAGTAACCCTTGCTTGATGTGTTTTTAAAAGAAGCCAAGATGAACAGAGCTGGGATCAGCAAAGACTTTGCTACCTACCCCGGTGTCATCCTGGGGACGGATAAGAATGGCGTATTTTTGAATGTGCTTGATGCAAATCAAAACATCCTGTTTGCAACTAGGGCCCAAGTGCTGCCACTGATGGGGTGGGTGTCTGTGTGGCCCAATTTTTGGAAAAAAAGGGAGACTCCGCTTGGAGTAACCCTTGCTTGATGTGTTTTTAAAAGAAGCCAAGATGAACAGAGCTGGGATCAGGAAAGACTTTGCTACCTACCCCGGTGTCATCCTGGGGACGGATAAGAATGGCGTATTTTTGAATGTGCTTGATGCAAATCAAAACATCCTGTTTGCAACTAGGGCCCAAGTGCTGCCACTGATGGGGTGGGTGTCTGTGTGGCCCAATTTTTGGAAAAAAGGGAGACTCCGCTTGGAGTAACCCTTGCTTACATTGTTTTTAAAAGAAGCCAAGATGAACAAGTCATGGGTCAGCAAAGACTTTGCTACCTACCCCGGTGTCATCCTAGTTATGGATAAGAATGGCGTATTTTTGAATGTGCTTGATGCAAATGTAGCTGTGAAGTGTACAACTGGGGCACAACTGCTGCCACTGAAGGGGTGGGTGTGTGTGTGGCCCAATTTTTGGAAAAAATGGAGACTCCGCTTGGAGTCACCTTGCGGTGTTTTACATGATTTTAGAAGGGCGTGCCATGCCTATATCTGTGTGTCCTCCTCTTTTTCCTTGTCCAGCTGTTTTGTTTTCGCATGAGTATATGTCCTTGTCACTTTCCAATGTGTTTGAGTTGTTTGTCACCTTTAGGACACCTTTGAGGGTGTTTTCTAGGTGTTTTTCTGTGTTTGTGATTGCCTGCCATTGTTTCCTATGCAGTTCGAGTTCGGTTCGTCGAACGTTCGACGAACCGAACTCGAACGGGAGGTCCGTTCGGCGAACCAACCTCGAGCCGAACCGCGACCGGTTCGCTCATCTCTATTGTTGAGTACCTGCATCACCTAAGCCGTCGGGAAATGGGTCAAACTCCACACATAACACCTGAGGAGTGGAGATGGATGTCAGACCTATGTACCATCCTCCAAAACTTTGAGGACTCCACCAAGATGGTGAGTGGTGATGACGCCATTATTAGCGTCACCATACCGCTACTCTGCCTTCTAAAACGGTCTCTGCTGAAAAACAAACATGATGCATTGCAGGCGGAGCGCGATGAGTTGCAGCAAGAAACAGTAGTGGGTGTGGGTGATAACACACAGCCCAGCCTCGTCTCATCACAACATGCAGTGGAGGACTATGACGAGGAGGAGGATGAAGACATGGAGCAACTCTCCGGCCAAATTGAGGATATGACATGCACACCAGTCATATCCTCGGTTCAGCGTGGCTGGCCAGAGGACAGGGTAGATGAGGAGGAGGAGGAGGAGGAGGAGGAGGACAGCATGTTCAGTCATCTTGTTGGTCAGGCTACTGAAGTCCTGGCTGTTAAGAGTCTGGCGCACATGGCTGACTTTATGGTAAGCTGCCTGTCTCGTGACCCTCGCGTTAAGAACATCTTGGCCGACAATCATTACTGGTTGGTAACACTGTTAGACCCACGCTACATGGAGAACTTTTTGTCTCTTATTCCCGTGGAGGAGAGGTCAACCAAAATGCAGCAGTTCCGGAAGGCCATAGTCACGGAAGTAGGCAAAGCATTCCCCTCACAAAACGCTAGCGGCATAGGTCAGGAATCAGTGGACAACCGAGGCGTACAGCCGAGAGAGGCACAAGTCCAATCCGCCAGAGGTAGGGGAACAGTCTTTAAGATGTGGGACAGTTTTCTCAGCCCCTCACGTACCACAGCCCCTGAGGTGCGGGGTAGTGCCACAAGAAATCCTAAGTTTGCCCAGATGCTGAAGGAGTACCTTGCAGATCGAACAACTGTACTCCGACATTCCTCTGTGCCTTACAATTATTGGGTATCCAAGCTGGACACGTGGCATGAATTGGCTCTCTACGCCTTGGAAGTCCTGGCCTGCCCTGCTGCTAGCGTTTTGTCAGAGCGTGTTTTTAGTGCCGCAGGTGGAATCATTACAGATAAACGCACCCGCCTGTCAACTGAAAATGCTGACAGGCTGACTCTGATCAAGATGAACAAGGGTTGGATTGGGCCAGACTTCACCACACCACCAGAAAATGAGAGCGGAATTTAAAGTTTGCCATGTACCTCCACTCACCCATGGGTACACACTTCTGGACTTTGGATAATCGCTGGACTGCTCCTCCTTCTCCTCATGCGCCACCATGATGATGACCATTACAAATTGCAATACTTAGGCCTTTGTTTCAGGTATACCCCCAGTGGTAAATTTTTTCGCCCATTCTTTGCAGAATGGACATTACAACGACAGGAGACCCGCTCCTTTGCAATGGGAACAATGTTTTGAGGCCCTCATGCACGTCTCTACCCAGGGACAACGTGGAGCCTCCCAATTTTTGGCTGCCCTGCCTAAGGGCTATACTATAATACACCCACTTCCTGACAATGGACACTTAATGTTTTGAGGCCCTCATGCACGTCTCTACCCAGGGACAATGTGGAGCCTCCCAATTTTTGGCTGCTCTGCCTAAGGGCTATACTATAATACACCCACTTCCTGACAATGGACACTTAATGTTTTGAGGCCCTCATGCACGTCTCTACCCAGGGACAATGTGGAGCCTCCCAATTTTTGGCTGCCCTGCCTAAGGGCTATACTATAATACACCCACTTCCTGACAATGGACACTTAATGTTTTGAGGCCCTCATGCACGTCTCTACCCAGGGACAACGTGGAGCCTCCCAATTTTTGGCTGCCCTGCCTAAGGGCTATACTATATAATACACCCACTTCCTGACAATGGACACTTAATGTTTTGAGGCCCTCATGCACGTCTCTATCCAGGGACAACGTGGAGCCTCCCAATTTTTGGCTGCCCTGCCTAAGGGCTATACTACAATAGACCCACTTCCTTACAATGGGCACTTCAGGTTTACAGGCCCTCATGCACGTCTCTATCCAGGGACAATGTGGAGCCTCCCAATTTTTGGCTGCCCTGCCTAAGGGCTATACTACAATAGACCCACTTCCTTACAATGGGCACTTCAGGTTTACAGGCCCTCATGCACGTCTGTATGCAGGGGCATTGGTGAACCTCACAATTTTGGACTGCCCTGGCAAAGGAAAATACTACAAAGACTCACTTCCTCAAAATGGGCACATTAGACTCAAGAGGCCTTCATGTACGTCTCTTCTCAGGGACATCGGAGTGCCACACAATGTTTTCACGTAAAATCTTTCATGTATTAATCTCAAAAAGTAACATACACCAGCTCTATCTCACTATTGGGTATGTGCCCTTAACATTTCTGCCATGAAAAATCATTTTGGGGTCATTTTGGAAGGTTTTCTGGTGAGTCCGTAAAAATGGCGTGAAACGCGGACAAAATTGTTCACAGCTGTGACTTTTGAGTGATAAATGCTTCAAGGGGTCTTCCCCATGCTGTTGCCATGTCATTTGAGCACTCTTCTGAGACTTTTGTGACATTTTTAGGGTTTCTACATGCTGCCGGGGGGTCATTTCACAAAAATACTCGGGTCTCCCATAGGATAACATTGGGCTCGTTGCTCGGCCCGAGTACACGAGTATCTTGGGAGGCTCGGCCCGAGCTTCGAGCACCCGAGCTTTTTAGTACTCGCTCATCACTAGTCCTTAACAATGGTAAGGAGATGCTGGTAGTTGTTACCAGCCATCATTAGACTGTGGACCATATAAGAACCACAATACTGATTAGTCCCAGGCAGTAGACCTAACTTTTGGACGAGATCTTATAGGTTTAGGTCCATTAATTCTGAGGAGATTAGTAGGGCAGAGGTGGGCTCAGTAGGGAGAAGGGGCATCATGGGGTGGGACTTGAGACCCCCACCAATTGCTCAAAAGACCTCTTAAGTGCACAGCTCAGGAGACAGGACTATGAAATTTTACTCCCGGAATCCATTCTGTCTGCATGTTCTGGTTCTGGGAAACACTCGGGGCCACGGTAGTCGGACCCCCAGCGATTGGAAAGTTATTCCCCATCCCAAGGATAGGGGGTAAGTTCCCAATGTGAGAAAACCCCTTTAAAAGCAGCATTCACACTGCAGCCAAAGATGGGAAACTGATTTATCTAAACAGTGTCCATCACCCGATGCACGAGCAAAAAACTTTCATTCGTCAGGTGAGATGATTTTTAAGCTGACTTAAAGGGAATCTGTCACCCCAAAATGACACCTAGACTGCGGAAATATTTATATGGGGGACATGATCTGTGGAGAAATAATCCCACCCATATATAGTTCAGCTTAAAAGGAACTGGTCACGACCTTTAATATTAAACTGCTCCATTGTCTTGTTAGTCAGAAAATGTGCATCACTTAACGTTGCGTCACTAACAAGAGGGGGGGCAGTTTAAAATTGAAAACGGGTGTAACAGGTTCCCTTTAATATTCACTGAAAAAGCCACATTTGATATGAAAATGAGGACATTTCTGCGCGGCCTAAGCCTGGGTGCACCATTACCACCTAATATAGGAAAATACTAGCCAGGCCTTTGTCTTGATTAATAGTGATCCATTGGTGAGAGTGAGCACCATAACACCAAATCTCCTGACTGCACCGCACCCAACACTGCGGCACACTCCAAGCGTTAGTGCGGGTGTGCACACAACACAGGAGGAGCACAGCGGCACACTCCAAGCGTCAGTGCGGGTGTGCACACAACACAGGAGGAGTACAGTGAGGAGGGGGACACGGCGCTGTGATGTGCTGTCTGCTCACTTCAACAACCTTCCTCATTGAATCGGCAGTCAAAAACAGGCAGCAACCAGGTGTCAGAACGTACCTGCATCACATTGCATGCACACCCACGCGGACACTGCAGTCACACTGCAGGCGCACCCACGCGGACACTGCAGTCACACTGCAGGCGCACTCACACTGACACTTGGAGTGCTACTCTGCTCCTCCAGTGTCAGGACACGTGCAGAAATGCTAAGTGATTTTAGACAGCACTGACTCTCACCTAAGGGCAAGGGACTGTCTTTAATATGCAAATAGGAGGGTGCACATCTGCACCAAGACATCGGCCGCACCAGGGGGGACAGGACAGTTTGCATATATATAATAAAATATTAAGTTAAAACTGTACATGCCAGAGCGACGTCCCCTGTATAAATGTGTATGCAAATTAATTGGCATTTTGGGAGTAAAAGTAAAATGTCATCGCTCTTAGCAACACATTGTCCTGCGTCTCCCAAGACTTCCCTCTTATTTGGTCTGCTGCAGCAAACACTGCAATGGTGCCTGTATAGGGAATCTGTCACCAGGTTTTGCTCCCCCATCTGAGAGCAGCATAATGTAGAGACAGAGCCCCTGATTCCAGCAATGTGTCACTTACTGAGCTGTTTGCTGTCATTTTCTCTGCTGCAGATCTCGCAGTTATACAGAGCTCATGAATATGCTGGACTACCTGCAGCACACCAAGTAGTCCTGTAATGATAACTACTGCTGATTAAACAGTGATGTTATCAAAACTACACTAAGCAGCCCAGTAAGTGACAACACTGGAATCAGGATCTCTGCCCCTACATTATGCTGCTCTCAAATTAGGTGGCAAAAACCTGGTGACAGACTCATAATTCTCACTAAAGAGTAACCACCCTAAGTAAACCCAAGGCTGTGCCCAAGAATAAATAATTGCCCATCACTGAGCTCACAGCACAAACAATGACCCCACACCGTGTCACTTATAGTATACAGCCTCCACATTCTCTCCTATAACATTTCCACTACACTGCCCCCTCAAATGAAAACCCCACTGTCCTTCCCACCGAATTATACCCTCCAGACCTTCCTCACTTATGAACTATGACCTCCCCTGTCCCCACCTCTCCATGCAGCCCCCACTTCACTGTCCCCCTCATGATGTCCCCACTCTAATGAACCTTCTGCTTCGCATTCTGTATACCGAGCCCTCCCAGGCTCCTAACTGAGCGCTCCCCATGCTGCCCCTTCTCCATATCAAGCCCCCTCCATACCAAGCCCACCATGGTTCCCCTTCCATACAGAGTACCCCCCATGCTTTCCCATTCTCCATACCATGCCCCCCCCCCGTGCTGCCCCATTCTCCATACCATGCCCCCCCCCATGCTACCCCATTCTCCATACCATGCCTCTCATTCTCCATACTGTAACTCCCATTTGCTATACTGTCCACCACCCTCCCTCATTTTACCTCCCCCCCATTTTCCCATTCTGCTCCATCCCCCAGGCTGCGCCCCCACATCCTCCATGTTGCGCCCCCACATCATGCTTCATCCCTCCCATCCTCCATGTTGCGCCCCCACATCATGCTTCATCCCCCCCATCCTCCATGTTGCGCCCCCACATCATGCTTCATACCCCCCATCCTCCATGCTGCGCCCCCACATCATGCTTCATTCCCTCCATCCTCCATGCTGCGCCCCCACATCATGCTTCATCCCCCCCATCCTCCAAGTTGCGCCCCCACATCATGCTTCATCCCCCCCATCCTCCATGCTGCGCCCCCACATCATGCTGCATCCCCCCCATCCTCCATATTGTGCCCCCACATCATGTTCCATCCCCCCATCCTCCATGTTGCGCCCCCACATCCTCCATGTTGCACCCCCACATCATGCGGCATACCCCCATCCTCCATGCTGTGCCCCCACATCATGCTGCATCCCCCCCCATCCTCCATGTTGCACCCCCATATCATGTTCCATCCCCCCATCCTCCATGTTGCGCCCCCATATCATGTTCCATCCCCCATCCTCCATGTTGTGCCCCCATATCATGTTCCATCCCCCATCCTCCATGTTGCGCCCCCATATCATGTTCCATCCCCACATCCTCCATGTTGCGCCCCCACATCATGCGGCATCCCCCCCCAGAGCATCCATGTTGCGCCCCCACATCATGCTGCATCCCCCCCATCCTCCATGTTGCGCCCCCACATCATGTTCCATCCCCCCATCCTTTATGTTGCGCCCCCATATCATGTTCCATCCCCCATCCTCCATGTTGCGCCCCCATATCATGTTCCATCCCCCCATCCTCCATGTTGCACCCCCATATCATGTTCCATCCCCACATCCTCCATGTTGTGCCCCCACATCATGCGGCATCCCCCCCCATCCTCCATGTTGCGCCCCCACATCATGCTGCATCCCCCCATCCTCCATGTTGCACCCCCACATCATGCTGCATCCCCCCCATCCTCCATGTTGCGCCCCCACATCATGTTCCATCCCCCCATCCTCCATGTTGCGCCCCCATATCATGTTCCATCCCCCCATCCTCCATGTTGCGCCCCCAAATCATGTTCCATCCCCCCATTCTCCATGTTGCACCCCCATATCATGTTCCATCCCCCCATCCTCCATGTTGCGCCCCCATATCATGTTCCATCCCCCCATCCTCCATGTTGCGCCCCCATATCATGTTCCATCCCCCCATCCTCCATGTTGCGCCCCCATATCATGTTCCATCCCCCCATCCTCCATGTTGCGCCCCCATATCATGTTCCATCCCCCCATCCTCCATGTTGCGCCCCCACATCCTCCGGCATCCCCCCTCCCCCCCCCGGGTTGCTTGTTCGGCGCTGTCTTCGGCTCTAAAGCGCTTACCTGCTCCAGGCGGCATCTCCAGCGGCTGCACCTCCCGTTCTCCGTGGTGGTGGTGGCGGTGGCAGGATCATCATCTCACATCTTCCTCGGCGGCGGCTCCATGTCCCGTCCTCCTCTGCGCGGCGCTGCCTCACGCTCCTGTGACCTCTGCACAGTGAGCGCACGGCAGCACGTCGGGGCAGGGAGCTGATTACAGCTCCTCTGACCCCGGAAGTAAGTGCCGGCACGCACACAGTGTAATTTATATTCGCGTGTTATAGACGCGACTATAAATGACTGTGCGCTCCCTCCCTCCTCCAAAAAGGCACCGGATTTAATAAAGAGTTTGGAGGAGGGAGGAAGATTTAAAAAAAAATTTATTTTTTTTTTTCAAATTTTGGTTTGGGCGCCGTCCCCCTGGAAGGCGCCGCCCCAGGCACGTGACCTCAAGTGCCTAATGGCAAATACGGCCCTGCTTCTACCCACATCCATAATCCTGAGTGTGTGGAGCAGTGAATATGCTGGCAACTGATGGCAGTGTAAGTGGGTGTGCATGAAAGTGACATCATGCGCTTCACCGCTTACACAGGTCAGTTGCCAGCATGACACCATCGAAGGACACCAGATGAGCTTCCATGAGATGGTTTCTGACAGTTCATGCAGAAATTCTTTGGTTGTGCAAATGGCTTGTTGCAGCATCTTTCCAGGTATCAGGCGATTTTGGAGATGAATGTGCTGGAGGTTGAGGTCCTGGGCTGGGCTGGATACGTGTGGTGTGCGGTTTTGAGGCTGATTAGATGTACTGCTAAATTCTCTGAAATGCATAAAGAAATGAACATTCAATTCATGGGCAGCAGCTCTGGTGGACATTCCTGCAGTCAACATGCCAATTGCATACTGCTTCAAAACCTGTAACATATGTGGCATTATGCTTAGTGATAAAACTGTTAATTTTAGAGTGGCCTTTTATCATGGTCAGCAAAGAAGGGAATTTTGTTTACTTACCGTAAATTCCTTTTCTTCTAGCTCCAATTGGGAGACCCAGACAATTGGGTGTATAGCTACTGCCTCCGGAGGCCGCACAAAGTACTACACTTAAAAGTTTAAGGCCCCTCCCCTTCTGGCTATACACCCCCCCGTGGGAGCACGGGTCCCTCAGTTTTAGTGCAAAAGCAAGAAGGAGGAAAGCCAATAACTGTTTCAAAAACAAATTCAATCCGATAAACAATATCGGAGAACGTAACTTATCAACATGAACAACATGTGCACCCGAAAAACAAATACCCTAAGAAAAAACAGGGCGGGTGCTGGGTCTCCCAATTGGAGCTAGAAGAAAAGGAATTTACGGTAAGTAAACAAAATTCCCTTCTTTTTCGCTCCTAATTGGGAGACCCAGACAATTGGGACGTCCAAAAGCAGTCCCTGGGTGGGTAAAAGAATACCTCGTGATCGGGCTGTCAGGCAGCCCTTTCTTACAGGTGGGCCACCGCCGCCTGCAGGACTTGTCTACCTAGGCTGGCATCCGCCGAAGCGTAGGTATGCACCTGATAATGCTTGGTAAAAGTGTGCAGACTCGACCAGGTAGCCGCCTGGCACACCTGCTGAGCCGTAGCCTGATGCCGTAATGCCCAGGACGCACCCACGGCTCTGGTAGAATGGGCCTTCAGTCCAGAAGGAGTCGGAAGCCCAGCAGAACGGTAGGCGTGAAGAATTGGTTCCTTGATCCACCGCGCAAGGGTGGATTTGGAAGCTTGCGACCCTTTATGCTGACCAGCGACCAGGATAAAGAGTGCATCCGAACGGCGCAGAGGCGCCGTGCGGGAAATGTAGATCCTGAGTGCTCTCACCAGGTCCAACAGATGCAAACCCTTTTCAAATTGGTGAACTGGATGCGGACACAAAGATGGTAAAGTGATATCCTGATTGAGATGAAAGGAAGATACCACCTTGGGAAGAAACTCTGGAATTGGACGCAGTACTACCTTGTCTTGGTGAAACACCAGGAAGGGAGATTTGCAAGATAACGCCGCCAGCTCTGACACTCTCCGAAGAGACGTGACCGCCACCAGAAAAGCCACTTTCTGTGAAAGCCGAGAAAAGGAAATCTCCTTCATAGGCTCGAAAGGTGGCTTCTGGAGAGCAATTAGAACCTTGTTCAGATCCCAGGGTTCCAATGGCCGCTTGTAAGGGGGAACGATATGACAAACCCCTTGCAGGAACGTGCGTACCTTAGGAAGTCGCGCCAGGCGCTTCTGAAAGAATACGGATAGCGCAGAGACTTGTCCTTTAAGGGAGCTAAGCGACAAACCTTTTTCCAACCCAGACTGCAGGAAGGAAAGAAAAATAGGCAATGCAAATGGCCAGGGAGAAACTCCCTGAGCAGAGCACCAAGATAAGAATATCTTCCACGTTCTGTGGTAGATCTTGGCGGAGGATGGTTTCCTAGCCTGTCTCATGGTGGCAACAACATCATGAGATAAACCTGAGGTCCCTAGGATCCAGGACTCAATGGCCACACAGTCAGGTTCAGGGCCGCAGAATTCAGATGGAAAAACGGCCCTTGAGACAGCAAGTCTGGACGGCCTGGTAGCGCCCACGGTTGTCCTACCGTGAGATGCCACAGATCCGGGTACCACGACCTCCTTGGCCAGTCTGGAGCGACGAGAATGGCGCAACGGCAGTCGGACCTGATTTTGCGGAGCACTCTGGGCAACAATGCCAGAGGTGGGAACACATAAGGTAGTCGGAACTGCGACCAATCCTGAACTAAGGCGTCTGCCGCCAGAGCTCGGTGATCGTGAGACCGTGCCATGAAAACCGGGACCTTGTTGTTGTGCCGTGACGCCATCAGGTCGACGTCCGGCATCCCCCAGCGGCGACAGATCTCCTGAAACACGTCCGGGTGAAGGGACCATTCCCCTGCGTCCATGCCCTGGCGACTGAGAAAGTCTGCTTCCCAGTTTTCCACGCCTGGGATGTGAACTGCGGATATGGTGGATGCTGTGTTTTCCACCCACGTCAGAATCCGCCGGACTTCTTGAAAGGCTTGCCGACTGCGTGTTCCCCCTTGGTGGTTGATGTACGCCACCGCTGTGGAATTGTCCGACTGAATCCGGATCTGCTTGCCCTCCAGCCACTGTTGGAAGGCTCGCAGAGCAAGATAGACTGCTCTGATTTCCAGAACATTTATCTGAAGGGTGGACTCTCTCTGAGTCCACGTACCCTGAGCCCTGTGGTGAAGAAACACTGCTCCCCACCCTGATAGGCTCGCATCTGTCGTGACCACCGCCCAGGATGGGGGTAGGAACGACTTTCCTTTTGACAATGAGGTGGGAAGAAGCCACCATCGGAGAGAGTCCTT
The DNA here is from genome assembly GCF_048569485.1 of Anomaloglossus baeobatrachus. Taxonomy (NCBI): domain Eukaryota; kingdom Metazoa; phylum Chordata; class Amphibia; order Anura; family Aromobatidae; genus Anomaloglossus; species Anomaloglossus baeobatrachus. Next base: position 540,872,477 of record NC_134355.1, read on the forward strand.
GGCTGCCTGAGAGAGGGAGACATCCCTGTCGAGGGACGTCGACTTCCCGTCCCATTGGCGGAGAATGTCCCATTGTAGAGGGCGCAGATGAAACTGCGCGAAAGGGACTGCTTCCATTGCTGCCCCCATCTTCCCTAGGAAATGCATGAGGCGCCTCAAGGAGTGGGACTGGTTCTGCAGGAGAGATTGCACCCCTGTCTGCAGAGAGCACTGCTTGTCCAGTGGAAGCTTCACTATCGCTGAGAGAGTATGAAACTCCATGCCAAGATATGTTAGTGATTGGGTCGGGGTTAGATTTGACTTTGAAAAGTTGATAATCCACCCGAAACTCTGGAGAGTCTTCAGTGCCACGTCCAGACTGTGTTGGCATGCCTCTTGAGAGGGTGCCTTTATAAGTAGATCGTCCAAATACGGGATCACGGAGTGACCCTGCGAGTGCAGGACAGCTACTACTGCTGCCATGACCTTGGTGAAGACCCGAGGGGCTGTTGCCAGCCCGAAAGGTAACGCTACGAACTGCAGGTGTTCGCTTTCTATAACAAAGCGTAGAAAACGCTGATGCTCTGGCGCAATTGGCACGTGAAGATAAGCATCTTTGATGTCTATTGATGCTAAGAAATCTCCTTGAGACATTGAGGCTATGACGGAGCATAGAGATTCCATCCGGAACCTCCTGGTTTTTACGTGTTTGTTGAGCAACTTTAGATCCAGGACGGGCCGAAAGGACCCGTCCTTCTTTGGCACCACAAACAGATTGGAGTAAAAACCGTGACCTTGTTCCTGAAGAGGAACGGAAGTCACCACTCCTTCCGCCTTTAGAGCGGCCACCGCCTGCAGCAGAGCATCGGCTCGGTCGGGCGGTGGGGAAGTTCTGAAGAAACGAGTTGGAGGACGAGAGCTGAACTCTATCCTGTACCCGTGAGACAGAATGTCCCTCACCCAACGGTCTTTGACCTGTGACAGCCAAATGTCGCCAAAGCGGGAGAGCCTGCCACCGACCGAGGATGCGGAGAGAGGAGGCTGAAAGTCATGAGGAAGCCGTCTTGGTAACGGTTCTTCCTGCTGTCTTTTTTGGGCGTGACTGAGTCCGCCAAGAATCTGAGCCTCTCTGATCCTTTTGAGTCCTTTTGGACGAGGAGAATTGGGACCTGCCTGAGCCTCGAAAGGACCGAAAACCAGACTGACCCCTCCTTTGTTGGGGCTTGTTTTGTCTGTGTTGAGGTAAGGATGAGTCCTTACCCTTGGAGTGTTTAATGATTTCATCCAAACGCTCCCCAAACAATCGGTCACGAGAAAAAGGCAAACTGGTTAAGCACTTCTTGGAAGCAGAATCTGCCTTCCATTCTCTCAACCACAGGGCTCTGCGCAAAACCACGGAGTTGGCTGACGCCACCGCCGTACGGCTCGTAGAGTCCAGGACAGCATTAATCGCGTAAGACGCGAATGCAGACATTTGAGAGGTCAATGGTGCCACCTGCGGGGCAGATGTACGTGTGACCGAGTCGACTTGTATAAGCCCAGCTGAAATGGCTTGGAGTGCCCATACGGCTGCAAAAGCTGGCGCCAACGACGCTCCAATAGCTTCATAGATGGATTTCAGCCAGAGCTCCATCTGCCTGTCAGTGGCATCTTTAAGTGCCGCTCCATCTTCTACTGCAACTAAAGATCTAGCTGCAAGCCTGGAGATTGGAGGGTCCACCTTGGGACACTGGGTCCAACCCTTGACCACAGCAGGGGGAAAAGGATAGCGTGTATCTTTAAGCCGTTTAGAAAACCGCTTCTCAGGATAAGCGTGGTGTTTCTGGATTGCATCTCTAAAGTCAGAGTGGTCCAGAAAAGTGCTTAATTTACGCTTGGGATATCTGAAATGGAATTTCTCCTGCTGTGAAGCTGCCTCCTCCGCAGGAGGAGCTGGCGGGGAAATATCTAACATCCTATTGATGGACGCTATAAGAGCATTCACTATGGCGTCACCATCCGGTGTATCCAGATTGAGAGCGGTCCCAGGATCAGAATCTTGATCAGTTACATCCGCCTCATCACCCATAGATTCGTCCCGCTGGGATCCTAACCAGTGAGACGAAGTTGAGGGCCCCTCATAACGAGCCCGCTTAGGTTGTATGGGACTGTTGTCTGAGTCAGAATCGTCACCCTGGGGTGCATGTGACACCCCCGGAGCTTGGAAGTGTTCCAGCTGAGGGGGACCAGGGAGCAATGATGCCACAGTGTCCATGGTCTGAGTTACTGGTCTAGACTGCAATGTTTCAAGAATCTTTGACATGGTCATAGACAATCTGTCAGCAAAAGCTGCAAACTCCGTTCCTGTCACCTGGACAGCATTCACAGGTGGTACACTCTGGGTCACGTCCAGCAGAGGCCCCGGCTGTGCAAGTTGCACAGGGGCCGAGCACTGCACACAATGGGGGTCAGTGGAACCTGCCGGTAGAGCAGCCCCACATGCGGTACAGGCAGCATATAATGTCTGTGCCTTGGCACCCTTGCGTTTTGCGGACGACATGCTGTTGCCTCCTTGTAATCTAGGAGGGTATATAGCCGAGAATCACCAGCGACCGTACAGTACAAAGTATTTGCAAACACAAAATACTCAGTATACAAACGGCACAAGTGGGGGTGAGCCCTTGAGGGCTGCTTACCGCCCGCTGAACAGCGGGTATGAGGCCGTAGAATCCCGTGTCTGGGTCTCCCCGTCTCCCCTCTGCAGCTCAGCGTGCAGGCAGGAATGGCTGCCGGCGTTCTGTGAAGAGGGGCGGACCGTGGGCGTGCCACAAACAAAGTGCGGGAAACTGCGTCCTACTGTGCCTGGTGTGAGGGCTGGAGTATGTAAAAAAGACTCCAGCCCTCAGCGCTGATGCTCTGTACAGCGTCCCGCCCTCCTCCTGACTGGCAGGTGCGGAGGCGGGAACGAACGAACTAGGCCGCAAAAGCCGGGGACTGTAGTAATAAGCGCGGCCGTGATATATGCACGGTCAGCGCGGAAGTCCCCGGCGCACCACAAGTCCCAGCCGCGTCGCAGTCCCAGCGGCCGGCGCGACCGTTCTCCCTGAGTCTACCCACTCAGCTAAGCTGAAGTGAGGAAATGGCACAAGCGCAGCAGCACTGTTGTCCCCGGCGCACTAACACACCCAGCAATGCTGCGGTGTGCGCGCGTATGCACGGGGACACAGAGTACCTTGACGGAGCAGGGCCATGTCCCTGACGATACTCAGCTCCATATCCAGCGGCTTCTCCAGGGGCTGCGGATGGAGCACGGTCTCAGTGCCTGGAGACCGGTAAAATCCCACTTCGCCCAGAGCCCTAATGGGGATGGGGAAGGAATCAGCATGTGGGCTCCAGCCTCCGTACCCGCAATGGGTACCTCAACCTTAACAAGCACCACCGACAGAAAGTGGGGTGAGAAGGGAGCATGCTGGGGGCCCTGTATGGGCCCTCTTTTCTTCCATCCGACATAGTCAGCAGCTGCTGCTGACTAAATAGTGGAGCTATGCGTGCGTGTCTGACCTCCTTCGCACAAAGCAAAAACTGAGGGACCCGTGCTCCCACGGGGGGGTGTATAGCCAGAAGGGGAGGGGCCTTACACTTTTAAGTGTAGTACTTTGTGCGGCCTCCGGAGGCAGTAGCTATACACCCAATTGTCTGGGTCTCCCAATTAGGAGCGAAAAAGAAAGACCCAGCTGTATAATAATCATGCTGTCTAGTTAACATCCTAATATTCTACACCTGTGAGGTGGATGGATTATCTCAGCAAAGAAGAGGTGCTCACTAATAGCGCTGGGCGAACCCGTACTGTAAAGTTCGGGGTCTGTACCGTGTGCACAAGGTCCCGAACATGAATTTTTCTGGGAAACCTGTGTTACAGTTACAGGGTCCCATTCGTGTTATGATCCGGAACCATGGAAGATCACAATAGATCATTGGAAAAAAGGAGACAAGAGCATTGGCAACTAATCTGGCCGCCATCCCCTTACTAACCATCAACACTAGAAGCAGCTGAGGGGTGAACTAACATCCTATGCACCGCGAACACAGCCGGATAACTAGCTATCCTAAAGGAAGGAAGGATGAATACCTGCCTCAGAAATAGACTGCAAAAGGTATAGCAAGCCCCGCACATACAAAGACTACGGTGATATAGGAAAATACAATACACAGATAGATGATCGGATCAGCAAAGGTGAGGCCTTTGACTAAATAGGAAAGGATAAGAAAGGGGCTGATGGTGGCCAGAGAAAAACCCTAAAAAAAACAAATACCTAATAGTACAAAAAGGCCCTCATATCACATGATCTGCACTCCGTCCTATATCAGGCGCTGCTGTCAAACTAATGAACAGAAAACAGGAACAATTACAAATTCAAGAAGCAACAAACACATGGACTTAAGGTCCAGTCACACTAAGCAACTTACCAGCAATCCCAACAACGATAGGGATCGCTGGTAAGTTGCTAGGAGGTTGCTGGTGAGATGTCACACTGCGACGCTCCAGCGATCCCACCAGCAACCTGACCTGGCAGGGATCGCTGGAGCGTCGCTACACGAGTTGCTGGTGAGCTCACCAGCAACCAGTGACCAGCCCCCAGCGCCGCGTGGAAGATGCTGCGCTTGGTAACTAAGGTAAATATCGGGTAACCAACCCGATATTTACCTTGGTTACCAGCGCACGGAGCTACACGTGCAGAGAGCAGAGAGCAGCACACACTGAGCGCTGGCTCCCTGCTCTCCTAGTTACAGCACACATCGGGTTAATTACCCGATGTGTGCTGCAGCTACATGTGCACAGAGCAGGGAGCAGCGCACAATGCTTAGCGCTGGCTCCCTGCTCTCCTAGCTACAGCACACATCGGGTTAATTACCCGATGTGTCCTGCAGCTACATGTGAACAGAGCAGGAGCCGGCACTGACAGTGAGAGCGGCGGAAGCTGGTAACAAAGGTAAATATCGGGTAACCAAGGACAGGGCTTCTTGGTTACCCGATGTTTACTGTGGTTACCAGCCTCCGCAGAAGCCGGCTCCTGCTGCCTGCACATTTAGTTGTTGCTGTCTCGCTGTCACAAACAGCGATCTGTGCTTCACAGCGGGACAGCAACAACTAAAAAATGGCCCAGGACATTCAGCAACAACCAACGACCTCACAGCAGGGGCCAGGTTGTTGCTGGATGTCACACACAGCAACATCGCTAGCAACGTCACAAAAGTTGTTCGTTAGCAGCGATGTTGCTAGCGATGTTGCTAGCGATGTTGCTTAGTGTGACGGGGCCTTTATAAGAGCAAAACTCCAAACATAGCTGCAGGGAGCTTCCCAGCTAAGCAACAAAGAGGGGAGATTCCTGCATGCAATTAACTGACAATAGCCACAATAATTAACAACCCAGATAAGAACAAAAGAACAAAACAACATAAGAAAGATCTAAGCACTTACAGTGCCTACAAGTAGTATTCAACCCCCTGCAGATTTAGCAGGTTTACACATTTCGGAATTAACTTGGCATTGTGACATTTGGACTGTAGATCAGCCTGGAAGTGTGAAATGCACTGCAGCAAAAAAGAATGTTATTTCTTTTTTTATTTTTTTTTTAAATTGTGAAAAGTTTATTCAGAGGGTCATTTATTATTCAACCCCTCAAACCACAAGAATTCTGTTTGGTTCCCCTAAAGTATTAAGAAGTATTTCAGGCACAAAGAACAATGAGCTTCACATGTTTGGATTAATTATCTCTTTTTCCAGCCTTTTCTGACTAATTAAGACCCTCCCCAAACTTGTGAACAGCACTCATACTTGGTCAACATGGGAAAGACAAAGGAGCATTCCAAGGCCATCAGAGACAAGATCGTGGAAAGTCACAAGTCTGGCAAGGGGTACAAAACCCTTTCCAAGGAGTTGGGCCTACCTGTCTCCACTGTTGGGAGCATCATCCGGAAGTGGAAGGCTTATGGAACTACTGTTAGCCTTTCACGGCCTGGACAGCCTTTGAAAGTTTCCACCCGTGCCGAGGCCAGGCTTGTCCGAAGCGTCAAGGCTAACCCAAGGACAACAAGGAAGAAGCTCCGGGAAGATCTCATGGCAGTGGGGACATTGGTTTCAGTCAATACCATAAGTAACATACTCCACCGCAATGGTCTCCGTTCCAGACGAGCCCGTAATGTACCTTTACTTTTTACTTTCAAAGCGTCATGTCAAGGCTCGTCTACAGTTTGCTCATGATCACTTGGAGGACTCTGAGACAGACTGGTTCAAGGTTCTCTGGTCTGATGAGACCAAGATCGAGATCTTTGGTGCCAACCACACACCTGACGTTTGGAGACTGGATGGCACCGCATACGACCCCAAGAATACCATCCCTACAGTCAAGCATGGTGGTGGCAGCATCATGCTGTGGGGCTGTTTCTCAGCCAAGGGGCCTAGCCATCTGGTCCGCATCCATGGGAAGATGGATAGCACGGCCTACCTGGAGATTTTGGCCAAGAACCTCCTCTCCTCCATCAAGGATCTTAAGATGGGTCGTCATTTCATCTTCCAACAAGACAATGACCCAAAGCACACAGCTAAGAAAACCAAGGCCTGGTTCAAGAGGGAAAAAATCAAGGTGTTGCAGTGGCCTAGTCAGTCTCCTGACCTTAACCCAATTGAAAACTTGTAGAAGGAGCTCAAGATTAAAGTCCACATGAGACACCCAAAGCACCTAGATAACTTGGAGAAGATCTGCATGGAGGAGTGGGCCAAGATAACTCCAGAGACCTGTGCCGGCCTGATCACGTCTTATAAAAGACGATTATTAGCTGTAATTGCAAACAAGGGTTATTCCACAAAATATTAAACCTAGGGGTTGAATAATAATTGACCCACACTTTTATGTTGAAAATGTATTAAAATTTAACTGAGCAACATAACTTGTTGGTTTGTAAGATTTATGCATCTGTTAATAAATCCTGCTCTTGTTTGAAGTTTGCAGGCTCTAACTTATTTGCATATTATCAAACCTGCTAAATCTGCAGGGGGTTGAATACTACTTGTAGGCACTGTATCTGGGGTAGATGTGGTCTGGAGCAAGATGAAAAGGCTGGTGAGCTTCAGGACAATGATAACTGGCTCAGCCTGCTAGGAGGCCAGGGTTTAAATAGGCAGAGAGTTAGCAATGGAAATGCCCATTGCTCCAGCACACCTGGTCTCTGTCCAAGCCATTCCTGGCCACAAGAGGGAGCCTCACAGCAGCAAAAGCATAACTGAAATTCACAACACAGCTGTGTGAAGTCTCTGAGAACTCTCAGCTGAGTCTGTACCTGCTCGTCTGTGTGAACAGACCTGTCTGTCTCCTCGCACAGATGTAGCAGAGCTGAAGATGCTAGCCCGCCTTTGGACTACGTCAAAGGTTTTTTTTGGGGGTAATGGTAATACAGATGGAATCCTAAATGTCTTCTGTTTTATTTCTAATAAAATATTTTTTTCTGTGTTGTTGTTTTAATTTACTATTGAAATAACAGACAATCGCAGACACTGTCACAGTGGGCCTCTGTGATTGCATGCTGGAATAACCTGAAACCAGTCCATTTATTCTAGCATCTAGCATGTATGGGCAGATTCCAGGTTACTCCAACAGCCAATCACAGACACCCATTCTGCAAGACAGTGTCTATGATTGGATGTTGGGTCGCTCGCACATGTAGTAGTGTAAAAATAAATAATTTAAAAAAATGACGTAGCGCTCTGCGGTATTTTTGATTCTCAAAACAGATAAAGTAGATGGCTACGGGCTGCCACCCCCATCTGCCTGGCTTTACCTTGGCTGGCAATGAAAATACAGGGAAGCCCATAAACTTTTTTTAATCATTAAAAAAAATGCGTGGGCTCCCTCATATTTTGTTCACCAGTCAAGTAAAACTAGGCAACTTGGGGCTTGGATTCTCAGCGTGATAAGACCCAGGCATTCTGGGCCCCCCACACTAAAAACCGCAGCCTGGAGCAATTTCCAGGCGCTTTACCCAGCTCATCAGCAGCCCTGATGGCAGTGGCATGCTGGGTAATAAATGGATTAATACCAGCTTTGTATTCTTAGCTGGTACTAAACCTGAAATTCATGGTGTCACATCAAATTAGTCATGGCCACCATAAATTTCTAGTAAACAGTAAAAAGAAAAACAGAACACATAGAACATTCTTTTTTATTAGAAATAAAGAAAAAAAAAACATTTAGAGACTCCATTTTTATTATAAAAAAATCCTTAGTCTGACATAGTCCACAGGAAGAGTAATGTCAGCTCTGCTTCATCACTCTATACAGACAAGCTTCTATACAGAATGAGAAGCTAGGAGAGCAATGTCAACTCTGCTTCATTGCTCTGTACAGACAAGTGTCTAATCAGAGCAAGAAGCTATGAGAGCAATGTCAGCTCTGCTTCATCACTCTGTACAAACAAGCATCTATACACAATGAGAAGCAGGGAGAGCAATGTCAGTTCTGCTTCATTGCTCTGTACAGATAAGCATCTATACAGAGTGAGAAGCAGGGAGAGCAATGTCAGCTCTGCTTTATTGCTTTGTCCAGACAAGCGTCTATGCACAGTGAGAAGGAGGGAGAGCAAAGTCAGTTCTGCTTCATCGCTCTGTACAGACAAGAATCCATAGAGAGCGAGAAGCAGGCTTTCAGTGATTGTCAAGGTTCACTCGATCTATGGCTAAGCCATGGACTCGGGTGAATCCTGACATCACCGCGAGCACAGCTGAGAAAAGCCGAAGGCTGCCAAGTGACGAGCAGTGCAGTGCATACCACCGGGAGTTAATGATCGGACCCGGAAGCAGAAGTAGCCTGGAGACAGCGGCTGCACGGGTCTGCAGGACGTGTCGCGGGACAATGTTTATTAACTATATTTAACTATATATTTTTTATTTTACAGTCCCCCCCTCCCCTTCCCATAACTATAAAGTCCAAACTCGGAGTTCAGACGCAAGTTTATCTTCAGCCCCAAACTCAAACTTTACAAAACGTTCAGGCAAGAATGCCAATCCAGAAAATTGTGGAGGTTCGCCCATCACTTCTCACTAACACAGATTAAGACCAATTTTGTGAACAATATTTGAGAGAACAAATCCTTCTGAGTACACAGAAAAGGTGTAATGCCTGCCTGGATCCACAGACTCAGATGGGCTGTAATGGACAGGTTAGAGGGAAGCCACTCACCAAGCAGGACCCCCAGAACCCTGAAACCCTTTAACCCCTTGTGAGACTGTGACCGGGGTTATCTATGACGGCCGGTATGTCTCGCCCCGGTTGTGCTCACTCCATGATAGAAAGTAGATCCACTCCAGGGTTAATGCTGTTTCCCTACAGGCTGAAGGAAGGGTTAAATGGAAACAGGAATGAGGGCAGGTGTGCCGGGTGTGAGGGAGTGAACAGAACTCCCTGAGTTTTCTGCTGGAGAGGCACATGTATTTTGTTGTGGACTTTTGTTTGGACATTAAAACCGTGTGCTGTGAACCTTAATGCCTGGATCCCGTGTCTTCTGCTGCGCAGCCGACCGTGCTACCTCACATATGGTGGAGAATGCGGGCATGACAGCCGGTGAGGTGTAGCATCCATCCCTGGTGACCCAGTAGCACATGTCCTGGATTTGAGCGGCTATACTACAGCCCAAACCCGGTGACGCCATGGAGGACATACTAAAGCAGCTGGCTCAGGCTAATGCACAGCAACAACAGGCTAATGCACAGCAACAACAGGCTAATGCACAGCAACAACAGGCTAATGCACAGCAACAACAGACTAATGCACAGCTACAAGAGGCTAATGCACAGCAGCAACAGACCAATGCACACCTGTTCCGGGCGTTGGAACGTCAGCAGCAATCCTTGCAAGGGCAGGAAAAAAGGCACCAAGAACAGATGGTTCTCCTGGCCAAGTCGATCCGTGCCGGACCGGCAGCAACAACCCCGGGACCGGGTGACGACGGCAGCGTCCGGAAAGCGGTGAGACAAGCGTTGCAAAAGATGACCCCGGGGGATGATGTAGAAGTGTTCCTGGCGGTGTTTGAGCGGGTGGCCGAGCGGGAAAAGCTGCCGACCCCCCAGTGGGCTGAGGTATTGTCGCCCTATCTGACGGGGGAACCCCAAAAAGCGTACCTGGACCTCTGTACCGAGGACGCCATTGACTATGTGACCCTGAAAGCCGAAATACTGGCTCGGTTGGGGGTGAATACCTATGTACGGGTAAATCAGTGGTTCTATGAGGAAGCCAAACCCGTACGCTCCCAGGCCTATGACTTATTGCATCTTGTAAAAAAGTGGTTGCAGCCTGACACTCTGAGCCCGGCGCAAATGGTGGAAAGGGTAGTAGTGGATCGTTTTGTGCGCACTTTACCCGTCACCGTTCAACGGTGGGTAGGACAGGGTGACCCGAGCACCCTGGACCAATTAGTGTCCCTTGTAGAGCGGCATGTGGCTACGCAGGACTTGATACGGGACACTGAGACTTTGCGTACCGCCCGTCGGTCCGGCCCCTCCAAGCCTAGGGCCAAGGACCCACCGCTGACAACGGTGCAGGAGTCCCCTACCGTCCCGTCTGAAGCCGCGGCCGCCATTCCTGAGGTCCGGAAGGTTCTGTACCCTAAACGACAACCCGTCAAGGGGGTTTCCGTCCCCATTAGATGTTGGCGGTGCCAGCGGGTGTGACATATGGAAGCCCAGTGTCCACTCACCACGGAGCCCATGGATTGTGGGGTTACCCGGCGGGGTTCAATGTATGTTCAGGTGGTGTGTACCGCTGACCTGGTCTCCCCAGAGACAGAGCCCCACTTGTGCCAAATACAGGTGAATGGATGTCCGGTTACAGGATTGTTGGATTCCGGAAGCTTAGTGACCCTTGTTCGATCCACCTTGTGGGCTAAAGTAAAGGCCACAGGACGTACCGTGGGGGTGGTTTGCATACATGGGGACCGCCGAGACTATCCCACGGGGATTGTTACCATCACAGCACCTTGCGGTCAGGTGCAACATGAGGTGGGACTTCTTAACACTCTTCCTTATGACGTGATCCTAGGAAGGGATCTGCCCTATTTTTGGACTTTATGGAGGGGACCCCCTAAGTCCCCTCAGATATCGATCAGTCCGGGACCTGAGCCCTAAAATCCTGAATCCGGGACGCCTGCCGTAGGGGTCACCATGATAGGGACAGAGTGTGAACCCGATAGGTCACCCCTAGAGGTATTGGCAGGAGAGGCTGAGATGGTCGAGCCCATCCCGGAGTTGGAGGCGTCCCCGGATACGTTTGGGACAGCCCAACTCCAGGACCCTACGTTAATACATGCCCGGAGTCGGGTGACAGTAGTTGACGGGGTGGCACAGCTGCCCGGTGCCCAGGTAAGGTACCCCCATTTCGCTCTTAAGCAAGATTTACTCTACCGGGTAGATGAAATACGGGGCGTGGGGGTAGAACAGTTGGTGGTGCCTCAGCCGTATCGCCGGCGGGTCCTCGACTTGGCTCATAAACACCTGATGAGTGGCCACCTAGGGGTCAAGAAAACGCAGGAGCGAATATTGCAAAGGTTCTATTGGCCCGGGGTCTTTGGGGAGGTAAAACGGTTCTGTGAAACCTGCCCGGAGTGTCAGCTTACCGCACCCCTGACCCATTTTCGCAGTCCGTTGGTACCGTTACCCATTATAGAAGTCCCTTTTGAACGGATAGGAATGGATCTGGTGGGGCCCCTCGTAAAGTCCGCTCGAGGGCACCAACACATCCTAGTGATCGTTGACTATGCCACCCGGTATCCCGAGACGATACCTCTCAGACATACTGCAGCAAAGCTTATAGCTCGGGAGTTGTTTGCTGTGTTCTGCCGGGTGGGGTTGCCCAAGGAGATCCTTACGGATCAGGGGACCCCGTTCATGTCTAAAGTGACCAAAGAGCTATGCCGGCTACTCCAGATCAAGCAGTTGCGTACGTCTGTGTATCATCCTCAAATGGACGGTTTAGTCGAGCGTTTCAATAAAACTCTGAAAACCATGCTCAAAAGGGTGATTTCAAAAGACGGGAAAGACTGGGATATGATGCTTCCCTATTTGATGTTTGCCATACGAGAGGTGCCACAGGCATCCACGGGGTTTTCGCCTTTTGAATTGTTATACGGGCGACATCCCCGGGGATTGTTGGACCTGGCAAAGGAAACATGGGAGCAAGAGCCCACCCCCCATAAAAGTGTGATTGAACACATTTTGGGTATGCAGAACCGCATAAGCGCGGTCATGCAAATTGTGAAGGAGCATTTACAGCAGGCTCAGGCCGCGCAAAGCGGCCGCTACAATAGACAAGCCACCGTGCGGACCTTTAAACCCGGGGATCGGGTGTTGGTATTAATCCCCACGGCGGAGAGTAAATTCCTGGCTCAGTGGCAAGGCCCCTACGAGATAAAGGAAAGAGTCGGGGTGGTTAACTATAAAGTATTGCAGCCCGGTAGGCGGAAACCTGAACAAATATACCATGTCAACCTATTAAAACCTTGGCAGGAACGGGAAAGCCTGATGGCTGCTTTTTCCCCACCTCCCTCCTCTCCGGGTCGTTCACATCCGGCTCCAGCGACCTCCGGAGAGGACGAACCGGAAGTAAGGATTGGAGAAGCCCTCACCAAGACTCAGAGGCGAGAGGCCAGACGGTTGGTTCAGCAGAACCCCGATGTCTTCTCCGAGCTGCCCGGTAGGACCAGTCTGATACGACATGATATTGTCACCGAGCCCCACCTGAAGGTACGCCTGAAGTCATACCGGGTACCGGAGGCTCGACGACAAGCCATATCGGAAGAAGTAAAGACAATGTTACGCCTGGGGGTCATCGAAAAATCCCAGAGTGAATGGGCTAGTCCGATTGTCCTAATACCAAAACCCGATGGCTCCTTAAGGTTCTGCAATGACTTTAGGAGATTGAACGAAATATCCAAGTTCGATCTCTACCCCATGCCCCGGGTGGATGAGCTGATTGATAGGCTGGGACAGGCGCGATATTTTACCACGCTCGACCTGACCAAGGGGTACTGGCAGGTGCCACTGACGGAGTCCGCCAAGGAGAAAACCGCTTTTGTTACGCCAGAGGGTCTCTTCCACTATGTTGTCTTGCCTTTTGGGTTACATGGCGCTCCGGCCACGTTCCAGAGGTTGATGGACTTAGTACTGGAACCCCACCAGGCGTATGCATCAGCGTACCTTGATGACATCATTATTTACAGCTCCGATTGGCAGACCCACTTGGAATAGGTACAAGCGGTGGTGGACGCGCTTCGAACAGCTGGATTGACAGCCAATCCCAAGAAATGTGCGTTGGGACTCACGGAAGGTTGAGGCGATCCAGAAGTGGCCTAGACCCCTGACCACGAAGCAGGTTAGGGCCTTCCTGGGTATCGTGGGGTAGTACAGGAGGTTTGTAAAGGATTTTGCGGGATTATCAGCCCCCTTGACGGACCTTCTCAAAGGCAAGAAGTCCGTCATGGTGCGCTGGACTCCGCAGGCCGAGGACTCCTTCCGGGCCCTGAAGGGGGTCCTGTGCGGACAGCCCGTTCTTGTACACCCTGATTTCCGGAAGGAGTTCATAGTACAGACTGACGCCTCGGAGGTCGGCCTGGGGGCAGTGCTGTCTCAGGTGGTTCAGGGGGAGGAACACCCCGTCACCTTCTTAAGTAGGAAGCTCATCCCTCCCGAGCGGAATTATAGCGTAGTGGAGAAGGAGTGCCTGGCGATTAAGTGGGCCTTGGAGTCCCTACGCTATTACCTGCTGGGACGTCAGTTTAGCTTGGTGACGGATCACTCTCCGCTGGTCTGGATGAGGTCCGCCAAGGAACGGAATGCCCGGGTTACCCGGTGGTTCGTTTCTCTGCAGAACTTCCGGTTTACGGTTGAACACCGGGCCGGTAGGTTGCCGGGCAACGCCGATGCCTTGTCCCGCGGCCCGTGTTTGATGGCAGAAGTTCAACCCCGCACGCTTGAACTGAGGGGAGGGGTATGTGAGACTGTGACCGGGGTTATCTATGACGGCTGGTATGTCTCGCCCCGGTTGTGCTCACTCCATGATAGAAAGTAGATCCACTCCAGGGTTAATGCTGTTTCCCTACAGGCTGAAAAAAGGGTTAAATGGAAACAGGAACGAGGGCAGGTGTGCCGGGTGTGAGGGAGTGAACAGAACTCCCTGAGTTTTCTGCTGCACAGGCACATGTATTTTGTTGTGGACTTTTGTTTGGACATTAAAACCGTGTGCTGTGAACCTTAATGCCTGGATCCCGTGTCTTCTGCTGCGCAGCCGACCGTGCTACCTCACACCCTATACAGGGATTTAGAATTACACAGGGCCCTGGAGATCACTACCTCACTACCTGTGGAAAGCTGCAGACTGAGAGAGTAGTAGTCAGGCAGGGTCAAACCAGGAATTGAGGAACAGGGACAGAATCGGCAGGCAAGGACATAATCAGAAACAAGCAGAAACCGGATCGGGCAGTGAGGTACAAAAACAGCAGGCAGGAGGGTAGGCAGGAGGGTAGTCAGGAAACAAGCAGTAATCAGCACATGAAATCACAGAACAGGATGAAACAGAAGGCAGAATTTTCAGAACTATCTCTGGCAGAGGTCAGCAGACAAGAGGGGAATTGACTGTAGCTGAATAATGGCAACTTCAGCTGGAAGACACACGCCACCTATAGTCAGCCAGTGGTACTGCAGATCCCAAGATAACCCAGCCCAGTGGATGATCGGAGCCAGTGCCCACCGGTGCTGCTGGCATTGACTCCTCTCCCATCACCAGCACCATCCACGGCAGGAACACAGGGTCGCCTGGTGATCGGAGTAGAAGTCGCTCTAGAGCGGACTCTGGTGGGGGGACGTAACAAAAGGTCTTAGATCTTTGAGATCAGCTCATGAAAAATAGAAGCAAAAATAAAAGTGTTGCATTCATATTTATATATAATAGTAAAACACAATTTCACCAACCAGACCTTCAGTTGAGTATATTTATAATTCTAATGCGGGCTTTACATGAGACGATAAATTGTGCAATATGTTGTCGGGGTCACGGTTTTTGTGACGCACAGCCGGCATAGCACACAACATCGTCTCGTTTGACATCTCTGAGCGTTGCAGTATCGCTCACAAATCGTGAGTCGTGTACTCGTCGTTAACTTTCATAATCTCGCTTATTGTCATGGGTGCAGGTTGTTCATCGTTTCCGTGGCATCACACGTTGCTCCGTGTGACACCACGGGAATGATGAACACAGCGTACCTTCGTCCCACGGCACTTGCCGGCTTAATGGAAGGAAGGAGGTCGGCGAGATGTTTACATCCCGCTCATCTCTGCCCCTCCGCTTCTATTAGCCGGCTGCCGTGTGACGTCGCTGTGACGCCGAACGTCCCTCGCACTTCAAAAAGTGGACGTTCGTCGCCCACAGCGAGGTCGTCCGGAAGGTAAGTGCGTGTGACGGGGATTAAACGAGTTTGTGCGCCACGGGCAGCGATTTGCCCGTGACGCAAAAACGACGGGGGCGGGTACGATCGCTCGTGCTATCGCACGATAGGTTGACTCGTGTAAAGCAGGCTTTACTGTTGTATAACCATTGTCATGTTTGATAGTCTTCTCCAGACACAATATCAGCTGTACAAAGAATGTTTTTCAGAACAGAATATTTACACGAATAAACTTTTTTTCCTGTTAGTCACAATGCTTGTTACAATGTTACGTCTGACGTCCCTTGCTCACAGAAACGCTTTGAATTCTTTCTAATGGAAAATTCAGGATATATCTTATTGTCTATATCATTTTGAATACTAGGAATCAACTAGAACAGGGGTGGGGAACCTTTTTAATGCTGAGGGCCATTTGGAATTTTCTACCAATCTTCGGGCGCTGCACCAAATTATCAACTTGAAAACGACCAGGCTATATTGGGTTAAACAATTAATTAACTCACCCCTAATGTGGTGGCTGGAGCGGCTGTGATGTTCGCTGATATTGATCATTTTGTTTCTCACAAATTCTTTTCCAGGTTTGTCTTGGTCTGGAGAGGCTGGGGGCATACACATCACAGGAAAAAGTGGAGGCATATACATCACAGGAGACACTGAGGCATATACATCACAGGAGACACTGAGGCATATACATCACAGGAGAGGCTGGGGCGTATATATTACAGGAGGGATGTATACATCACAGGAGATGCTGAGCATGGACAGCACTGGTGGCGGGCACAGACAGCACTAGGTGGCAGCACGAACAGCACTAGGCAGTACAACAGACAGCACTAGGCGGAACAACGGACAGCACTAGGCGGCACAACGGACAGCACTAGGCGGCACAACGGATGGCACAACGGACAGCACTAGGCAGCAGCACAGAGAGCACTAGCTGGCAGCACAGAGAGCACTAGGTGGCAGTACAGAAAGCACCAGTTGGCAGCACAGAGATCACCAGTTGTCAGCACAGAGAGCACTAGGTGGCAGCACAGAGCGCTAGTTGGCAGCACAGAGCGCTAGTTGGCAGCACAGAGCGCTAGGTGGCAGCACAGAGCGCTAGGTGGCAGCACAGAGCGCTAGGTGGCAGCACAGAGAGCGCTAGTTGGCAGCACAGAGAGTGCTACTTGGCAGCACAGAGAGCGCTAGTTGGCAGCACAGAGAGCACTAGGTGGCAGCACGGAGAGCACTAGGCAGCAGCACAGAGAGCACTAGCTGGCAGCACAGAGAGCACTAGCTGGCAGCACAGAGAGCACTAGGTGGCAGTACAGAAAGCACCAGTTGGCAGCACAGAGATCACCAGTTGTCAGCACAGAGAGCACTAGGTGGCAGCACAGAGCGCTAGTTGGCAGCACAGAGCGCTAGGTGGCAGCACAGAGAGCGCTAGTTGGCAGCACAGAGAGTGCTACTTGGCAGCACAGAGAGCGCTAGGTGGCAGCACGGAGAGCACTAGGTGGCAGCACGGAGAGCACTAGGTGGCAGCACGGAGAGCACTAGGTGGCAGCACAGAGTGCACTAGGTGGCAGCACAGAGAGCACTAGGTGGCAGCACAGAGAGCATTAGGTGGCGGTACTAACAGCACTGATAGCACTAGGAGGCCGCACAGAGAGCATTAGGTAACAGCACTAGGAGGCAGCAGGGAGAGCACTATGTGGCAGCACTGACAGCACTAGGAGGCTGCACAGATTACACAGAACTGAGGCATAACACACAGTACTAGGGGGTACACAGCACTTGGGGCTACACACAGTACTAGGGGGTACACAGCACTGAGGGGGTACACATCACTTGGGGCTACACACAGTACTGGGGGGTACACAGCACTGGATGGGGGGGCAGTGATGGGTTGCATACTCACAGTATTAGGGGAGGAGGAGTCACACAGCACAGGTCCGGGTGGCATGTACAGCAGGGAGGCATCTCGTGCACCTCTTCTTCTGTGACAGGAGCACAGCACGCTGCCCACAAGGTAAACCCTGAGCACGCACGCACAGTCCCGGGTTCAGTCTAAAATGTACTGACTCTGTAGTCAGGTCCCGAAAAGAGCCTGTACATTCTAGTACGGGCTGCAATCAGAATCTCGAAAAAGCCCGTACATTCTAGCATCTACCCAGAACGCACTGGGATTTTAAAGGGCCGGCGGCCGGCAAAAGCGCGAGTGCCACTCGAGCACTGGGGTTGCCTGGAATGTACCCGGGGGCCGCAAAAAATGTCATCGCGAGCTGCATACGGCCCGCGGGCCGGAGGTTCCCCACCCCTGAACTAGAACATGATCGCATATTTTTAGTAAACAAATGGATTTTGTTTTGGTTTGTGCTCATTTATTTTCACAAGTTTAATTTTGCAATTAAATGAAAACCTTGAACTTCTGAAATGTGGACCACAAATAGCTGAGAAATTCCAATTGCAGTTTTGTGTTGAAATGGTTTTCTATAGCACAGAAATAGACACATGCATTGTACTGTAAATAGTGACTAAAGATACATTATTATTGAGAAGCTATTACTTGGATGTTTATTTTGTGCATGAATTTTTATTGTGCATGTGTTATAGAAATGGCAAATCAACTATTTCCTTTCAATATACTAATATTATTCTGATCTGTATTTAACCCCTTCAGCCCCAAGCCTATTTTGACCCTAAAGACCAGGCCATTTTTTGTAATTTTGACCAGTGTCCCTTTATGAGGTTATAACTCTGGAACGCTTCAACGGATCCCGGTGATTCTGAGATTGTTTTCTCGTGTCATATTGGGCTTCATGTTAGTCATAAATATAGGCCGATATTTTTTGCGTTTCTTTGTGAAAAAATGGAAATTTCGCGAAAATTTTGAAAATTTTGTAATTTTCAAATTTTAATTTTTATGCTCTAAAACCAATGAGACATATGACACAAAATAATTAATAAATAACATTTCCCACATGTCTACTTTACATCAGAACAATTTGGGGGAAAAAAAACAAAAAATTAAGGAAGTTATAGAAGTTCAAAGTTTATGAGCAATTTCTCATTTTTACAACAAAATTTACAAAGCCACATTTTTTAGGGACCACATCACATTTGAAGTGATTCTGAGAGGTCTACATGACACAGAACACCCAAAAGTGACACCATTCCAAAAACGGCACCGCTCAGGCTACTCAAAACCACATTCAAGAAGGTTATTAACCCTTCAGGTGCTTCACAGTAACTAAAGCAATGTGGAAGGAAAAAATGAACATTTTACTTTTTGCAACAAAAATGTTAATTTAGCCTCAAATATTGCATATTCACAAGGGTTGTAGGATTAAAAGAACCCCCAAAATTTGTTGGGCAATTTCTTCTGAGCACACAGATACCTCATATGTGGTGAAAAAACACTGTTTGGGCGCACGACGGGACTCGGAAGGGAAGGAGCGCCAGTTGACTTTTTGAACAGAAAATTAGCTAGAATCGTTAGCCGCACCATGTTGCGTTTGGAGAGCCCCTAAGGTGCAGAAACAGTGGAGCTCCCCCATATGTGACCCCATTTTGGAAACTAGACACCTCATGGCATTTATCTAGATGTTTATTGAGCACTTTGAACCTCTGGGGGCTTCACAAACGTTAATAGAGTTGAGCCGTGCAAATAAAAAAAAAAAAATGTTACCACAAAATTGTTACTTCAACCAGGTAGCTTTTTTTTTCACAAGGGTATCAGGAAAAATTACACCATAAAATGTATTGTGCAATTTCTCCTGAGTACACAGACATCTTATATGTGGTGGAAATAAAATGTTTGGGCGCACAGCAGGGCTCAGAATGCAAGGAGCGTCATTTGACGTTTCAAACGCAAAATTGTCTGGGATAATTAGCGCATTCCATGTTGTGTTCGGAGACCCCCTGAGGTGCCGAAACAGTAGAGCTCCCCCACATGTGACCCCATTTTGGAAACTAGACCCCTCATGGAATTTATCTAGATGTTTATTGAGCACTTTGAACCTCTGGGGGCTTCACAAAAGTTATTAGAGTTGAGCCGTGAAAATAATTTTTTTTTTTTTACCACAAAATTGTTACTTCAACCAGGTAGCTTTTTTTTCACAAGGGTATCAGGAAAAATTGCACCATAAAATGTATTGTGCAATTTCTCCAGAGTACACAGACACCTCATATGTGGTGGAAATCAAATGTTTGGGTGCACAGCAGGGCTCAGAATGCAAGGAGCGTCATTTGACTTTTCAAACGCAAAATTGTCTGGGATAATTAGCGTATTCCATGTTGTGTTTGGAGACTCCCTGAGGTGCCAAAACAGTGGAGCTCCCCCACATGTGACCCCATTTTGGAAACTAGACCCCCATGGCATACAAAAAAAAATAGGACGCACGCACAAATGACGGAAAGATCCGTCCTTGGTCGTTAAGGCCCAGGGCACAAGGACGGATCTTTCCGTCCATGGTCGTGAAGGGGTTAACAAGAGACGTTCCAATTTCTATATCTCTTTTGCACATATATTTCCCTGTATTAGTATAATTATATGAAAGATGTCATAGCAATGGTTTCTTTAAAGAGGAACTAAACTGTTGGATCAAACTTTTTATGTCCCTTTAATTGTCTGTTGATCAATGGAGTTTAGGTCCAGTATAAACTATCTTGAATGTGTACATCACACTGTTTGAAGGTCAGATCTGTGCCCTCCTGCCTCATAAGTTGTGTATTTTTCAGGGGGTCTATATAGTGATTGAAGAATGTGTCAGTGCCTTGAATCTAACCGATCTGCATAGAATTAAAGGATCACTACAAAATAAAATTTTGTCCAAAATATTTTGCTACTCTTCCAATATAAGTGGCCGTCTAATATTTTTAAAGGAATCTTCTAATCTAAAGCAATTTTGTGGAATATTCCTTTGACCCATTTCTCACCTGGTGAGTAGAGTTGAGCGATGTACGAGGTTCGCCAATTTCATGTACGAGTGATTTTGGGGGTGCTCGAGATCGAACTCGAGCTTTTTGCTAAAAGCTCGACAGTTCGAGTTAGGTTCGAGAACGGTTCAATCAACATAAACGGGGCTTTTCACAGTAAGGCTATGTGCACACGTTGCTATCTGCATGCGTCCTGCGTCCCCAGCACAATCCCTCTCCCTTTCCTACTCACCGATCACGGGCATCTCGCTCCACGTCTGTCACAAATCTGCGGCGTCTTTTCCTCTTTAGAAAATGGCTGCCACTTCATTAGTCAATTAGTTATTCCGTGCTTTCCCTGCTCACCGGTGCCCATGATTGGTTGCAGTCAGACACGCCCCCACGATGAGTGACAGCTGTCTCACTGCAACCAATCACAGACGCCGGCGGGCGGGTTTATATCGTGCAGTAAAATAAATAAATAAAAAAAAAAAAAATGCGGTTCCCCCCATATTTGATACCAGCCAGAATAAAGCCGCACGGCTGGAGGCTGGTATTGTCAGGATGGGGAGCACCACGTTATCGGGAGCCCACCACCCTAACAATATCAGCAGACAGCCACCCAGAATCGCCGCATCCAATAGATGCGACAGTCCCGGAGGACTCCACCCAGCTCATCCCGAATTGCCCTGGTGCGGTGGCAATCGAGGTAATAACGGGGTTAATCATGCCAGGCGTCTCCCCAAGATACCTTCCATGATTAAACTGTACGTGAAAGTAAATAAACACACACACAGCGAAAAATCCTTCATTTGGAATAAAAGACAAAAAAACCCCTAATTTACCTCTTTATTAATCACCAAATACCCCTCCAGGTCCAACGTAATCCACACGACACTGTCAGCTCAACTACATGAAGCTGCAGTAACACCGTAGAACACGATTGCGCTGTATCAGCTCCACATAGCAATGAAGTAAATTGCGCTGTCAGCAGAGACTTCAGCAATGCAGAAGTCATGATTACCAAATCTGCCTATCTTTATCATTAGAGGCAGGAGACTAGTGGATAGAGTGCTCGCCTAAGAAGAATAACTTCAAGAGTCCTAATCCCGGTCCTGATAACAAATTTATTTTTATTTTTTTATTTTTAATTTTAAATTATAATTATATATTTATAATTATAATTTAATTTAATTTGCACTGAGGGGAGGAGCCGGACATCAGCTGTGAGCCTCGGGACACACATCTAAAATCGGAGCAGTTCACGGAATGAGGCTGCATTGCTCTCTCCTCTCTCTCCTCTCTCCTCTCTCTCTCTCCTCTCCCTTTCTCTTCTCTATTTCTCTCTCTCTTTCTCTCTCTCTCTCTTTTCTCTCACTCTTTTTCTCTCTGTCTCCCTCTCTCTCTCCTCTCTCGTTTTCTCTCTTTCTCTCTCTCTCTCTCTTTCTCTCTCTTTCTCCCAAGGAGAGGGGATAAAGTGTTTCAGGGAGGGCTGAGAAAGCATATTTCAGACAAGGAGAGAGAAGAAAGTGTTTCAGGGAGGGCAGAGAAAACATACTATGGACAAGGAGAGAGAAGAAAGTGTTTCAGGGAGGGCTGAGAAAGCATACTACAGACAAGGAGAGGGAAGAAAGTGTTTCAGGGAGGGCAGAGAAAATATACTACAGACAAGGAGAGGGAAGAAAGTGTTTCAGGGAGGGCATAGAAAATATACTACAGACAAGGAGAGAGAAGAAAGTGTTTCAGGGAGGGCAGAGAAAACATACTATGGACAAGGAGAGGGAAGAAAGTGTTTCAGGGAGGGCTGAGAAAGCATACTACAGACAAGGAGAGGGAAGAAAGTGTTTCAGGGAGGGCAGAGAAAATATGCTACAGACAAGGAGAGGAAAAAAAGTGTTTCAGGGAGGGCTGAGAAAGCATACTACAGACAAGGAGAGGGAAGAAAGTGTTTCAGGGAGGGCAGAGAAAACATACTATGGACAAGGAGAGGAAAGAAAGTGCTTTAGAGAGGGCAGAGAAAACATACTATATTAAAATATAATTATTATTTATGTTTAATTATATATTAATTTAATTATGCACTGAGGGGAGGAGCCGGACATCAGATGTGAGCCGCTGGACACACCTCTAAAATCGGAGCAGTTCACGGAATGAGACTGCATTGCTCTCTCCTCTCTCTCTTCTCTCTCTTCTCTTCTCTCTCTTTTCTCTCTCTCTTTTCTCTCTCTCTTTTTCTCTCTGTCTCCCTCTCACTCCCCTCTCTCGTTTTCTCTCTTTCTCTCTCTCTCGCTCTCTACTCTGTCTCTCTCTTCTCTCTCTTCTCTCTCTCTCTCTTTTTCTCTCTTTCTCTCCTCTCTCCTCTCTCTCTTCTCTCTCTCTTCTCTCTCTCCTCTCTCTCCTCTCTTTCTCTTCTCTCTCTCTCCTCT
Organism: Anomaloglossus baeobatrachus; assembly: GCF_048569485.1. Classification (NCBI taxonomy): domain Eukaryota; kingdom Metazoa; phylum Chordata; class Amphibia; order Anura; family Aromobatidae; genus Anomaloglossus; species Anomaloglossus baeobatrachus. Next base: position 540,895,243 of record NC_134355.1, read on the forward strand.
CTCTTTTTCTCTCTTTCTTTCACTCTCTCCTCCCTCTCCTCTCTCTCTCTCTTCTCTCTCCCCTCTCTCCTCTCTCTCCTCTCTCTCTCCTCTCTCTTTTCTCTCTCTCTTTTCTCTCTTTCCTCTCTCTCCTCTCTTTCTTCTCTTTCTCTCTCTCTCAGACCTGGCGATGATCAGCTGATGCGGTCACCTGACGGCATCAGCTGACACTATAAGTCGAGCGGTGAGGCCGGCTTTTTACCGCTCGGCCGGCTAAACTATCAGCTGCTGCTGTCGGACAGGAGTGTGCACTGAAGTGTGTAGTTTGTTTGGGTTTTTTTTGCACTGATGCATCAGCTGATTGTATAAAAGCTGCTTTTACAATCACCTGCTGTGTCATGTGATTCAGGCCCTTGAACCTGACACATCATCTGATCGCTTTGCCTTCCAGCAAACTGATCAGATGATATTGGATCTGGATTGGACGGCGCGGGACCCTTGACCCAGGTTTACTGAGGAGGGGGTTCTTTATTTCAATAAAGATGGAGTCACTAATTGTGTTGTGTTTTATTTCTAATAAAAATATTTTTCTGTGTGTTGTGTTTTTTTTTTATCTGTACTAGAAATTCATGGTGGCCATGTCTAATACTGGCATGACACCATGAATTTCGGGCTTAGGGCCAGTTGATAATATACAGCTACCCTAACCCCATTATTACCCAGTGAGCCACCAGTCACCAGGGCAGCTGGAAGAGTTGGATACAGCGCCAGAAGATGGTGCTTCTATGAAAGCGCCATTTTCTGGGGCGGCTGCGGACTTCAATTCGCAGCAGAGGTGCCCAGAAAGCTTGGGCACCCTGAGCTACAGATTCCAATCCCCAGCTGCCTAGTTGCACCTGGCTGGGCACAAAAATTGGGTGAAGCCCACGTCATTTTTTTTTTAAATTATTTCATAAAATTCATGAAATAATTAAAAAAAAAAGGATTCCCTATATTTTTGGTTCCAAGCCGGGTACAAATAGGCAGCTGGGGGTTGGGGGCAGCCCGTAGCTGCCTGCTGTACCTGGCTAGCATACAAAAACATGGCGAAGCCCACATAATTTTTTGGGGGGCAAAAAACTCCTGCACACAGTCCTGGATGGAGTATGCTGAGCCTTGTAGTTCTACAGCTGCTGTCTGTCTGTATGGAGCAGAGCAGACAGCAGCTGCAGAGCTACAAGGCTCAGCATGCTCCATTCATTACTGTATGAAGGAGAGCAGACAGCAGCTGCAGAAGTACAAGGCTCAGCATACTCCATCTAGGACTGTATGCAGGAGTTTTTTGCCCACCAAAAAAAGACGTTGGCTTCGCCATATTTTTGTATGCCAGCCAGGTACAGCAGGCAGGTATGGCTGCCCCCAACCCCCAGCTGCCTATTTGTACCCGGCTGGGAACTAAAAATATGGGGAAGCCCTTACTTTAATTATTTCATAAATTTCATGAAATAATTAAAAAACAAATAATGTGGGCTTCGCCCCATTTTTGTGTCCAGCCAGGTACAAGTAGGCAGCTGGGGATTGGAATCCGCAGCACAGGTTAGCCGAAGCTTTCTGGGCCCCTCTGCTGTGAATTGCAATCTGCAGCTGCCCCAGAAAATGGTGCTTTCATAGAAGCGCCATCATCTGGCGCTGTATTTAACTCTTCCAGCTGCCCTGATGCCGGTGGCTCGCTGGGTAATAATGAGTTAATACTAGCTTTGTTTTAATAGCTAGTATTAAGTCAGAGATTCTTAATGTCAGGCAAGTTTGACCCGGCCATTAAGAATCTCCAATAAAGGGTTAAAAAAACCACACCACACAGAGAAAAAATACTTTAATAGAAATAAATACACAGACACACTTAGAGACTCCATGTTCATTACTCCCTCTCAGCCCTCCACGATCCTGCTCTTCTGTCTTCTTTCTCCTTCAACCCATGCAGTGCTGCTACATCAGACAGCGCTGCATAGGAGGAAGAACGCTGCTGCTCCCATGCAGTCTATATCACTCAGTAAAGTGAGCAGCAGCTGCGTGCTGTAAGCGGTGACGTCACCGCTGACAGGCACGTTGCTATAGCAACGGTGATCTCCGCTATTGACCGGCTATGGCATCCGTTGAATAACGGAACGGGGAAGCAGAACGGGGAGCCGATCATGTGCCAGAGCATATCGCCGGTACACGGCGATGCACAAACGAGCACCGCGTACCGGAGAGATGTACTGACAGGACCTAGCAATGACGTCTAGCCATGTGACCAGTCTGTAGCCAATAAGATAATAGACACGTGACTGGTCACATGGCTATTTTGACGTCACGATAGGTCCTATGCTGGTGCTGGTTACCGGGAGGACGCAGCGATTATCGGAAGGAAAAGTGGCGGGAGACAGAGTGCAGGACGCATCGCGGGGACAGGTAAGTGTTATGGCAATGTTTAGTAACTGTATGTGTACATTTAGAATGTGTTTTTATGTGTTTGTGTTTGCCTCCCATTGAGGAAAGGTTCGTCAAACGGCTCACCGTACTCGAACGCGGCCTCCGTTTGACGAACCGAACCTCTAGAGGGTGGCTCATCTCTACTGGTGAATGAAGTGACTGCTGATAGCCTCATCAAAGCACAGAAAGAATTGTCTGGTAAACAGCCCTTCTGATTCTTTTCTAGGCTGCTTCCACATTTTCAACTAAAGTGAATAGAGAGAGCCATGTAATCAATTGGCCAACTTTTCACTCATTATATTCCTGGATACAACAGTTTGTGGCATGGGAACCACTGTTCTCAAAATTAGTGTAGGTCTTAAGAGTAAATTTGCCATAAATGTTGGAGAATAAAATATGCTTTGAATAAGATTGTTTCAGTCTAATCATGTAATAGGCCTTGTGAAAAGGGTTGGCCAGAAATAAGACATTGAGTATCTATCCATTTGATGGGTCTTCACTAAAATACCGGTGAAGGTCAGACACCTGGCACCCCATCAACTAGCTGATATCTGCCGATATCTGCTCAGGCAGTTGTCAGATGTAAGCAATCTATGGTTGAGTACACAGTAGCTCTATATATTGTTTCATGGTTGCTGGTGAATACTGTAGTTTATCTGTTAGTCAAATAAATAAGAGACAAACATCAACAGCTGCTTAATACAAAATCAGAAACACTTTTCAATAATTGTCATTGTTTTATGTGATCTAGTTTTCTATAGACTAGATTTGCTATTTCACACTACACATATATTAATAACGAGCGATTCGGACAACAGTCCAATGCGTATGGGAGCCCCACACAAATGTTGTAATAGTTAAGGATCCGGCATGTCCAATTTCAAAGTATCTATCCTCTTATCTTTGTAAAATAAACCATTAAACCATGTATGGTAGTCGCTCTACCATAGAGAAAAGAGGAACAGTCTGTCGAGTGAGCCCCTAAGGCGGGCTTTGCACACTACGACATCGCAGCTGCGATGACGGTGGGGTCAAATCGAAAGTGACGCACATCCGGCATCGCAGTCGATATCGTAGTGTGTAAATCCTTTTTAATATGATTAACGAGCGCAAAAACGTCCAAATCATATCATCGGTGTAGCGTCGGTCATTTCCATAATTTCATAAGGACCGATGTTACGATGTTGTTCATCGTTCCTGCAGCAGCACACACGAGTGAGGAACATCACCTTACTTGCGTCCTGCGGCTAACGCCGGCTATGCGGAAGGACGGAGGTGGGCGGGATGTTTACATCCCGCTTATCTCTGTCCCTCCGCTTCTACTGGCCGCCTGCCGTGTGACGTCGCTATGATGCCGCACGATCCGCCCCCTTAATAAGGAGGCGGTTTGCCGGCCAGAGCGACGTCGCAGGACAGGTGAGTGCATGTGAAGCTGCCGTAGCAATAATGTTTGCTACGGCAGCTATCACTAGATATCGTGTGGCGCCCTGGACAAGCCAGGTCGTCACAGAACTACACCAACACACCCCACACCCCGGTTAGGCACATCTAAGTCAAACATACAAATCCTTGTTGCCTTCCTCCAGGGGCTGATGTCCACACCAGGGGGTGGGCCAGGCGGTTGGCCCCACCCACCGAGGAGATCACAGTCCTGGAGGTGAGAAAAGCAGATCAGAGACAGTTTAGTTTGGAGTTTGGAAAGGTGAAATGGTAGAGGAGCAGTCTGATGGCGTCTGGGTGTGTGGCCCGGACGGTACAGCAAGGTTGGCAGACGGTGGTGACCGTCTGCAGGAGAGGCTGATTGGAGCGAACCTATGAGGACCGTGGACGGGCGGTGGCCCAGCGGTACCGGATCGGAGAGCAAAGAGAAGCCAGCACCATCCGGCAGGGCTTACGGACCCTGACCAGGCTAGGAGTCGCCGTAAAACTGGTCAAATCCGTTAGCGAAGGGAACCTCTGGGGTTTCCCAGCAGTCAAGACCCAATTGAAGGCAACAGCTCACACTGTAGAGGGAAACAGAGTCACTGCCAAGGCTACAGATCCCAGGGCCAGAGCCTGCGGGCAAAAGGGTCTCCTTCAACATCCATCCAAGCTGGGGAGCGGGTTACCGGTGGGAAGCCATTGGAACCATAACACAACACAGGTGCAGGGAAAGGCAGTCACCATCAACCTACCGAGAGCAGAAACAACCGCAGCCGCCTGTGGGACCCGTCCATCCAGCCGTTTGTTTGACCAGAGACTCCGTGTGAATTACTGGCTGCGTGAGTACCACCGTGCCGTGCGGCACAGTGCTGCCCCCGCGACCCTGCACCTCACCAGGCCCTGTAACCCGCCTGCCATCCAATCCATCCCTACTCCCTCACCGGGCCCCGGGACAACCAACCCCCCTTCCCACGGAGGGGAGAAGTAAAATCCAAGCTGCTCCCTGTCATCGCTCCCGGGATCCCAGATCCCAGGTCCAGAGCAGCAGTGGTGTCACAACCTCACCACAACCGTGGGTGGCGTCACGGACAATATCCCTAAACCCAAACCACCCCCCTTTCACTCACGGGCGAGGAACGCCGCTCGAGTCCCCGGGATCCGGCCCACCGCTCGAGCCACCACCGAGCAGCAGCAGCACCAGCCGGACCCGAGCAGTGGATGAGTGCAGCGTCCCCTCCTCCGCCCGCGACAATCGCACCTGTGACGGGGGCGGGGCCTATCGCGCTTTGGCATCACAAGCATCAGCTAAGCCCCTAAGTGTGTGGGAGAGATGGCTGAAATAGGTTGGTGGCTGAACGATAGCCTAATCCATGCTTCCACTGATGTGTTTGGGGGGGGGAGGAGTATAAATTTTGAACTGAAGAATTAAGTCAACTGAGCCATTAAACAAACCCGTCCTAACTTTGTATTCTATGTGCTGAAAATCCTGGTTTCCTGGCTAAATAAATAACTCTGAAAAAAATAATATCATTATTATCAGATGAATATGTGTCACTGAAATAGGAATGATTAAGCTGACATTCGTCAGTCCCATTTTTTTATCCAATATAATATTCAAGACAGTGAATGAGCATGTTGCTCAAAATGTATATGATATTGATGCCGGTAAAGATGTTGGTATTGTTTTGCGAAATCCTGAAGTATATACTAAATGAAGAAGTAAAAGTCCATTCTTTTCATTTTAGAACTTTAGCCCCCATCCCCCAAAAAAAACTATTTGAAAAATTACATCAAAACTTCAACGAAAATGGGTAATTTTAGTCAGAAAGGAAATAAATTGACCTTATATAATACTGGGCATACACATTAGTGAGAAACGTTTTGTTGGAAATTCTGCATTTCAATCAGCACAAAATTTAAAATACTAGGCAGGCAAAAAAATAATGAGGTGCACATTTCTGGTTGCTAAGTTGGAAAAAATACACCATATTTTTAATTAGGATGTCACATGATGAATAGAAAGGAATGAATAGAGGGAATGAAATGCAAATAATTTCCTGAAACTTGCAGTTTCACACAAATTTTAATATTTTGACATTTGATTTTCAGTTTGCAAAAAAAACAAACAAAAAAACAACTTTCCGGTCATCATTGATCAGTTTGCAAAAAAAAAAAAATAGGGTTAGTCTTGTGATTTAATTAGTAGGATTAGTCACACCTGTTTCTAGAAGCTTCCAGCAGCTTCTGATAGTCACTGTACATCTTTATAAACCAGCCAGTACTAGCGAGGGGGCTGAGCGAGCGAGGTGCTGAATTCAAGTAAAGTGCTGAATTTAAGATAAGTGCATAGTTTCAACACAATTACATAGTTTGACACAAGAACATAGTTTGAATTTATCCTTATACGTTTCCCATTGGGTTTCTTTCGTTTTTTTCTCTTTGTTTTTCTACTTTACTGTTGATCCCCATTTGATAGGTGCTCCATGGACAATGCTACCAGGTGTGTATCTTGTCAGATGTATGCATGCCTTGAGCAGCCGTTCGAGGGTGAATATGTCTGCACTCGATGCAAGCATGTTGCGTATTTGGAAGCCAAGGTAACTGATCTAAATAAGCAGCTTGCAACACTAAGGGGCATTGCAAACCTGGAGAGGAGTTTAGAGCTCACTGAGCTTTCTCTGGCTGGGGCCAGTGATATGGAGGAGGGTGGAAGTGGGGAAGATCAGGACCCAGAGGTAGGTAGCTGGGTAACAGTTAGAAGAAGAGGTAGGGGGAAAAGTGTCAGGGAGCCTAGTCCTGACCTGGCACAACCTAGTAAATATGCCTGTTTGGCTGATATTAGAAATGAAGAGCCTGGACTAGGGTCACTACAGCAGGACGTTGCTCCTAGCAACCAGGAAAACAACTGCTGTAGGAAGGAGGGAAATAGGAGTGCAGCAAAGCCCAGACAGATGTTGGTGGTAGGGGACTCTATAATTAGGCGGACAGACAGGGTCATCTGTCGCCGAGACCGTGAATGCCGAACAGTGTGTTGTCTGCCGGGTGCTCGGGTTCGGCATATTGTGGATCGGATAGACAGATTGCTGGGTGGGGCTGGGGAAAACCCAGCGGTCATGGTGCACATTGGTACTAATGACAAAGTTAGAGGCAGGTGGAAGGTCCTTAAAAATGATTACAGGGAACTAGGAGAGAAGCTGAAGTCCAGGACCTCCAAGGTGGTGTTTTCAGAAATACTACCGGTGCCACGAGCGTCACTAGAAAGACAGCGGGAGCTTAGGGAGATAAATATGTGGCTTAGAAATTGGTGCAGGAAGGAAGGGTTCGGGTTCATGGAGAACTGGGCCGACTTCTCAGTCGGCTACAGGCTCTACGGTAGTGACGGGCTGCACCTCAATGGGGAATGTGCAGCTGTGCTGGGGGAGAAAATGGTCAGACGGATGGAGGAGCTTTTAAACTAGGATCGGGGGGGAGGGAGGGTAGTGGAGCAAATAAGGGGATAGATAGAGCAGATAGAGACAGGGAGACGGTAGGGGTCAATGAAGGATTAGGGGGGGATGGGACATACAAGGAACGTAGGGAGGCTAGGAGTAATAAAGGTGTTAATAGGATTAAATGTCTACTGGAAAATGCAAGAAGTCTTGCAAACAAAATGAATGAATTGGAGACTCTTATGTCAACCATGGATTATGATGTGGTGGGCATTACGGAAACCTGGCTGGATGAAAGCCATGACTGGGTGACAAACATACAGGGTTATAGTACATTTAGGAAGGACAGGAAAGGCCAAAAAGGTGGTGGGGTGTGTATATTTATCAAATCTAACCTAAAACCTGTGTTGTATGATGACATTGAGGGGAACAGCAACAATGTAGAGTCAGTATGGGTAAATGTACATGGGGAGGGGAATAATGGAAAAATGCTAATTGGAGTTTGCTATAAGCCTCCTAACATACCTGAACAAATAGAGGGTGAAATGCTGGAACAAATTGAAAAGGCAGCTAATAATAATAATCGGGTTCTTATTATGGGGGATTTCAACTATCCAGACATACAGTGGGACATAGAATCTTCTGGTTCTGCTAAAAGCTGTAAGTTCTTATCTACCATTCAGGACCATTTCCTCTCTCAGATGGTAGATGAACCGACCAGGGGAGATAATTTGCTAGATCTGGTCCTGTCAAATAGACCGGATACAATTTCAAATCTACAGGTCCGGGAGCACTTGGGCACCAGCGATCATAATATGGTAAGCTTCGACATAATATTCAATAGAACATTTCAAAGGGGGAATGCTAAAACCTGGAATTTTAGGAAAGCTGATTTTAACAAATTAAGGGAAGAGCTTAAATGTGTAGATTGGGACAGAGTCATGGTAACTGGGGATACCGAACATAAATGGGGTAAGTTTAAGGATATACTGCTAGAGTCCTGTAAAAAACTTATACCCTCTGGTAATAAAATGTCCAGGAATAAAAAGAAACCACTATGGATAAATAAGACTGTACAAAGTATAATAAAACAAAAACAAAGGGCGTTTAACATCTTAAAGGCTGAGAATACAGAAATAGCATTGCAGGAGTATAAAGATATCAATAGGCAATGCAAAAAAGAAATCAAACAAGCAAAACTAGCTACTGAAACAAAAATCGCCAATGACATTAAAATAAATCCCAAAATCTTTAATAAATACATTAATGCCAAAAGGAAAACAAAGGATAGTATCGGACCCTTAAAATATAATAACAAGTTAGTTATAGAGGACAAACAAAAGACTGAGATATTAAATAGGCATTTCTCATCTGTATTCACCAAGGAACTGACTGTACCAGGGATCATTCAACAAGTGAAAAATCAAAGTCCACCACCCGATATAATTAATTTAACACAAGATGAAGTACGCCTACGTCTGAGTAAATTAAACATTGACAAATCCCCAGGGCCAGATGGCATTCATCCACGAATATTGAGGGAATTGAGCTCCGTAATCGACAGACCGCTGTATCTCATCTTTTTAGACTCACTTGTAACAGGGTTGGTGCCTCAGGATTGGAGGATTGCTGATGTGGTACCGATATTTAAGAAAGGTAAGAGGGTAGATCCAGGCAACTACCGTCCAGTAAGCCTGACATCAGTAGTATGCAAAGTTTTTGAGGGCATTTTAAGGGATGACATGCAAAAATATATTGCAGAAAATAATATGATAACTGACAAACAGCATGGATTCATGAAAGATAAGTCGTGTCTAACCAACCTGTTGGGGTTCTATGAGGGGGTAAGTGCAAACCTGGATATTGGTAATGCAGCTGATGTGATTTATTTGGACTTTGCAAAGGCATTTGATACTGTACCACATAATAGCCTTATACTAAAGCTCCAGAAGCAAGGACTAGGGGACACAATATGCAACTGGGTAAGGAATTGGCTAAAAGATAGGAAACAAAGAGTAGTCATAAATGCTACATTCTCTAAATGGGCTATAGTCAGCAGTGGGGTGCCGCAGGGATCTGTGCTAGGACCAATTCTTTTTACTCTCTATATTAATGACCTTGTGGATGGGATTGATAGTACAGTGTCAGTCTTTGCCGATGACACCAAACTATGTAGGATATTAAAAACTGACCTGGATAGTACAATATTACAAAAAGATCTGGATAAGATGTCAGAATGGGCAGATACTTGGCAAATGAGATTTAATGTTGATAAATGTAAAGTAATGCACCTAGGACGGAGTAATCCTATAGCTGCGTATACATTAAATGGAAGTAAACTCGGGACTACAGAACAGGAGAAGGACTTGGGTATTCTCATTACAAATAAGCTGAGCAGCAGCACTCAATGTCAAGCAGCAGCTGCTAAAGCAAACAAGATTTTAGGGTGTATAAAAAGAGAGATTAGATCCCGTGATCCCAACGTATTGTTACCCCTCTATAAATCACTTGTAAGGCCACATCTGGAATACGGGATCCAGTTTTGGGCTCCACATTTTAAAAAGGACATTCAGAAGTTAGAGTCAGTTCAAAGGCGGGCAACTAGACTATTACAAGGAATGGAAGGCCTCCCATATGATGGCAGGTTGAAAAAGTTAGATATGTTTAGCTTAGAAAAAAGACGTCTCAGAGGAGATCTCATTTATATGTATAAATACATGTGTGGTCAATATAAAGGACTGGCACATAACTTATTTCTTCCGAAAACAATACTAAGGACCAGGGGGCACTCACTGCGAGTGGAAGAAAAGCGATTCCGACACCTAAATAGGAAAGGGTTCTTTACAGTTAGAGCGGTCAGACTGTGGAATGCCCTACCACAAGAGGTAGTAATGGCAGATACTATAACAGCTTTTAAAAAAGGGCTGGATGATTTCCTCAGTACACACAACATTGTTGGTTATAAATGACTTAGTGACTAAATGTACAACTGGTGGAGGAAGGTTGAACTAGATGGACCTAGGTCTTTTTTCAACCTAAGTAACTATGTAACTATGTAACTATATTGAAAACACTGCAGAAGCATCGGCGATTGAGCAAATGTGATTTTGTGCCTCACTGGACTTCCAATAATGCCCTGCACCTTTGACATCTTACGGATTATTGTAGCTTATGCCCCCTTCACATGTTAGTGAAAAACATCTGCGTTTTTCAATGATAGGATAAAGGTGCGTATGTCCCTCCATGTACCATGATTTGGGCACATGTGTGTTCGTGTGCTATCCATGATAATACATGGAGATCGTACTCACCTGTCCCCACTCCTGCTGTCCGTGGTGCTGAAGTCTCCCAGATGCTGTGTGCGGCTGCTGTGACACTCACCACTGCAGCTACTTCCGGGTCAGCTGTGCAGTGAATATTCATGAGCATAATTAGCTGGCTTGGAAGCAGCAGCTAACAGCAGCCGGAGACAGCAACGCTAGAGAAGGTGAGTTTAAAAAGCTTTTTATTTTAAAAGTACATGATTTTTTCTGGCACGTGTTTCACAGATCACACCATAGTGTGGTCCGAGGGACATCAGTGATGCCAGAAAAAATGGTCTTGTCTCCATGCGGAGCACATGGGCCCACGTGTGCGACGCACAGAAACATGTCAGTGAAAAATCACTGATGTGTGTGCAGACCCATTTATGGGTCTGCATATATCCATGATTCTGGTACATATAAAAACGGTCACATACGTACCAGAATCACTGATGTGTGAAGAGGACCTTAGGCAGCGTTATCAGTACATGGGACTTCACAGATCAGCCATTGCCAGTTTGTATGGCAGACTTATTTTCCATCTTCAGAGTGACTAGGTAAGTCTCTCTCTTTACTGTAGAAAGTAAGCTCTTATTGTCAGCAGGAATCGCTTCTCCCCTATTACAGTGTCAGATCTTATGACCTATGTGGTTCTCTGTCTCGCTTCACCCCTACATGTATTTTCTCACAATTACAAGCTTTCGAGTATTAAAATTTGCTCATCTCTAATACTGAACACTAGACTCAAACTATTACATATAAGTTGAATTTTAACATATGCGATTAACATCCACGTCGAATTTTAATCTGATTCAATCCGAACCAAGGTTGAAAAACTTGATAAGTTTTCACTTCAGGAAACTCTTTATTTTTTGTCTTTGTATTTATATATATATATATATATATATATATATATATATATATATATATATATATATATATATATATATATATATATATATATATATATATATTTCCCCTGAAGTGTTTTTTGAGGCAGTTCTGAAGAGGTTTTATTTTACAACATTTTTTCCACATAGTGTTTTGTAGCTTTTTGACCCGGTAATGTTAAATTTGCAGCAGATTCAACAACTTATCGGCATCAATAAAGGGAACTGCTTTTCTTTTGCAGTGAAATTTTCAAAACCTAATCAGAGAAAACCTCTAAATAAAACAGGTGGTATGAAGAACAAAGTGGATTTTTCAATTGAAATAGATGGAATGAGTGTTGAAAGATTATTTGAATGGATTTTTAAAGAGAACCAATCACTGATTTTTCTTGTATAAACCAAAACTACCACCTTCAGGAGTGCCTGTGCCTCATTCCATTATCCTGTGTCCCCTGTGTACTCCCCAAAATACCTTTTGAAAATATCCCACGTTGTATAAAAATCCAGATGGTCCAGCATGCTTGCTAAGGCTTCTGTCCCTCCTCTCTGTGCTGATAGCTGTTCTTTGGTTATGATTCACATAGATGATGCCTCCAGCATTATCCATATAGCAGGATGAAATCTCACACCTGCACAGAGATAATGCTGGCTCGCACAGGCGCACTTTGCTCTGCCCTTCTGCAGGCAGAGCCTAATATATGTGTGCTTGTGTGACTCCCCTGGACTATCAGGTTGTCACAGGGTATTGCACAACCTGCCCTCCCATGCAGTATCCACCTCCTTCTTGGTTTAGGGTCCCTAACTATATGGTGTTGCCTACATCAGCTAATCAAAAGCCTAGGTACACTCTGCATCACACTCACCAAACACACCGCTTGAGTGGAATAGAGTCGCCCACCTGGGGGGTTGGAGAAGGCAGGTCAAGAGTTTCAGTGAGGAGTTGTGTTGTGGAAGTGAAAGAGAGAGGAGGTGAGGAACAGGGCTCCTAGGAAGCTATCTAGGTGGCAGATGGTGGTCTGGGCCTAGAGGAGCTGGACCCCCAGTCATAGGGGATCATGGCAAGGGGCACGGATCTGTCAAGGAGGACAGCCGGTGGCCTTGCACCATCACTGGGCTGGGACCAAGGCATGACGGGGTACGTGGGCCCTAGGTCAGGGAGTAGATTAAGGCAACCCGATAATTTACCCGAGGAGAACGGAGTCTTCAAGAGCCGTTCCCACTCACTCCAAAATTGGGGTACTAGTGCAACGAGGGGGGATAGGACTTTCCACTCAAATGGTCCAGAAAATCCCAAGCATGAACCCTGAGAGCAAGCTCCCACACTTAGCCAAAGGGGAGTGGGACCCGTCAGGTTTCATATTACCGGGACCAACAGAGAAGTAAACTTAGTGCCAGGAGGCAGATCACGGATCACTAGGCAGCACCATTGGGGACAGGACCTGTAGCGGAATCCAGAACTTTGGTTTATCCAGTTGTCGGTGTCAGCTTATGGACTAAATGAGTAGGCAAGTGACCCCTTTGCATCACATGGCACTCCCCCACCATCAACGAGCCTCGGGGTATTCCCCCCTACCAATGGAGGGTCACAACACCTGGCTGCCCCATTCCATCATCCCCAGGTACTCCCAACTGCAGCGGTGGTACTCCTAATTACCACATACCACGGGTGGCGTCACAAACTCTAATACATCCTCCTGTAAATACCCCCTTCATTTGAGTGGCCACTCGACCCCCGGGTCCGGAGACTCCTCGAGCCACCACGGATTTGGATCCGAGCAGCTTGGCTGCTGGCATGGGGGCGGCACACCTGCACAAAACAGTGAGCATGCATAACCTCGCCTACGCCACAGTTTTCTGTATACATTGTATTGTGATAAAGTGCTGCTAATCAGTGCTGAGGGCATGGTTGGACTACTGGATGTGCCAAGTTGTCTTGTAATAATAATCTTCTTCTATTAAAATACTTGTTTTAATGAAAAATCAAAACATACTAGTGAGAGACTCTTCACTGTAATCCTCTGCTCCTACATTACGGTGCTCTAAGATTACATAGCAAAACCCTGGTGACATATTCCCTTTTAGCTTTACTTACCAGTACTTATAAGCAAATTATGTTCCAAAATTTGCATCATTATTAGTATACTCTTTGAATAAGCTTTTATTGATCAAAATGGTACTGCATTTTCTACATTTTTCCAGCATAGAAATAAAATGTATATAAATTCTTGATACTTTTCAGCTTGAATGAAAGCTTCTATGTTGTAGAAATGTGCACCTTTGATACTCATGTTTTCAGAGAGTTTAGAGAGTTGCTATTCAATGCTGATCCTAATGGGTGGTGCAGGCCATAATCATGTGACAGTAGCAGGAGGCAATGTCAATGATGTTGGATTCTTCAATTAGGGACATACAATTATGTTCAAGTGCTTCCATTTTTGTTTTTGAGGAAAGTGTCAAAAAGAGGAGGATAATTTTCTTTGCCTAGGACTTGCTGTCTAAGCTTCAGGCGATACAAACACTGCTATTACTAGGGAGTAAAAGCTCTGCATAATTAACAAACATCATCAGCATTACAGTTCCCATGGAATGCAGCAAGTTCATTGCCTGAAGGCTGCTTTCATCCTAGTAAGTCTGTTTATCCTGTCCAGGATTAGATTGGTTTAATTATTATGAAAAACACTGCTAAAATCTTACAGCCTAATTATGCAAATGTTCCTAAATGTTCACAAAAGTAATTTATTTATTTGGAGATAAATGAATCTGTTTTGTCATAAAACAGATTGGAGTCCTGGCAGTGTATGAGACAGGGTTGTACACCCTACAGCAAAGAAGAAACTTCCTACACAAACATCAGTGGGATCCCTAGATTTAGAAGAACATAAACACTCCTAACAGGTTTTATTACTATCTTTTTATTAAGAGATCGTGATAAGTGGCAGAAACATCGCCCAGATTTTTAAGACTTTCACAATTTGTTATGCAAATGTACATTCTCAGAAGGAACTTTCAGTTGATGATGATAACTATGTTCGAAAACTCAATGATTCCTGCAAGACCTATTACAGTGCACCTGGTTTATGGGATGAGTTATAATGTAGCAACGTGTTCAGAATCATTTTTTTTCAGCAAAATACAGATACAAAGTGCAAATCAAACACATAAATGTCTGGTTTTATCTCACAGTTCATTTAGAATCAAAAACTGTCAACGTCTTTAATACTATTTTCCACTTATTATTTTGAAGCTTGGCCTACAGGACTCAGTCTAAAGGCCCTGTCACACACACAGATAAATCTGTGGCAGATCTGTGGCAGATCTGTGGCAGATCTGTGGCAGATCTGTGGCAGATCTGTGGCAGATCTGTGGCAGATCTGTGGCAGATCTGTGGTTGCAGTGAAATTGTGGACAATCAGTGCCAGGTTTGTGGCTATGTACAAATGGAACAATATGTCCATGATTTCACTGCAACCACAGATCTGCCAAAGATTTATCTCTGTGTGTGACGGGGCCTTTAGGCCCCCTTCACACATCAGTGAAAAACACAAACGTTTTTCACTGACGTGATAAAGGTGCGTATGTCCCTCCATGTGCCGTGATTTTGACAAACATGTGATCTCTATTTACTATTTGTATAATACATGGAGATCAGTCACTTATACCCACCTGTCCACGCCACTGCTCTCCATGCTGCTGATATCTCCCGTGATGCTGTGTTCGGATGATGCTGTGTCCCCTCTGCTATTACTTCCAGGTAGGTTGTGCAGTGAATATTCATGAGCATAATTAGCCAGCCTGGAAGCAGGACACAGCAGCGGCTGAACACAGCATTACTGGAGACAGGTGAGTTTAAAAAGCTTTTTATTTTAAATGTGCATGTTTTTCTGGTATGTGTTTCACAGATCACACCACTGTATGGTCCATGGAACATCAGTGATGCCGGAGAAAAACAGACTTGTCTCCATGCGGAACACATGGACACGCATGTGCACCACATGGAAACACATAAGTGAGAAATCACTGATGTGTGCGCTTTCCCATTGCTTTAAATGGGTCTGAAAATGTCCATGATTCTGGAACGTATAAAAACTCCAACATACGTACCAGAATCACTGATGTGTGAAGGAGGCCTAAAGGATGTAGGGCTAATTGATGAAGAAATAAGAATATTGGTGACTTTTAACCTTCCAATGTTGCAGAGCAACAATGAAACCTATTAAATGCTCGGTCATGACAAACTGTATGTCATCCTACTGTGTTTACCATGAAAACCTAAAAGTTAAATAGCTTGTAGCTTGTACAAACAAGGTAGAAAAGCTTTACCTGGGAAAGGATTGGCAGCAAATTAGGGAAAAATGCATTGTTGTAAACCAACTGAAAACACAATTATTTAACTGTACATGTATTTTGGTGAGTTTTTTAAATAAACTGTGTACATGACAAGTAGCACAATTTCTTGTCATAAGAAGAGATGAGTGAATCTTTTAAAATTCAAATTCAGCAAATTCATATAAAAATTATATAATTGCAACATTGCTAAGCCTCCAAATGATGTGTACATTTGACCTTGTAAAGCTCCTTTGCCTTAAGTATGTCATGTCCTGAAGTTAAGGGTGCTTTACACGCTGCGATATCGGCAACGATATATGGTCGGGGTCACATCATTAGTGACGCACATCCGGCGCCGTTAGTGACATCGCAGCGTTGGACACGAAGGAGAGACGATCAACGAGCACAAAAACGTGAAAAATCATTGCTCTTTGACATGTCACTCCTTTCCTTAATATTGTTGCTGCTGCAGGTGCGATGTTGTTCGTCATTCCAGCGGCAGCACACATCGCTGTGTGTGACACCGCAGGAATGACGAACATCTCCTTACCTGCGTCCACCGGCAATGAGAAAGGACGGAGGTGGGCGGCATGTTCCGGATGCTCATCTCCACCCCTCCTCTGCTATTGGTCGGCTGCCATGTGACGTCGCTGTGACGCCGCACGAACTGCCCCCTTTGAAAGGAGGCGGATCACCAGCCACAGCAACGTTGCATGGAAGATAAGTCCGTGTGACGGGTGTTAGCAATGTTGTGTGCCACAGGCAACGATTTGCACGTGATGCACAACCGATGGGGGCGGGTACGCTCACTAGCGATATCGGTACCGATATCGCAGCGTGTAAAGTACCCTTTACACCTTGTGTTGGAGTGAATTTACTTTCACCTTATGTTGAAGGTGTTACGGACTCTTTACTTTCTGGCTGACATTACTTGTAGCTGGTGATGTGCAGACTGGCAGATACCTGGGATCAGCGGGTCCAACTAGGTTTAAAAAAAAAGAAACCAGTTCTAGCACAGAATTGATCCCAGATATCTGGCCAGACGCCAGTCCACATATAAGTCTGTGGGGACCAGAATCCAGAGCTTTAAAATAGTGGTAGACGGGATAGCGGGATTGGAGCAAGCGTGTTATACTTACCTAGTCTCCCGTGCTGCTCTAACACTACTTCCAGGGCTGCTCATTTTCCTCATACATATGCACTGCTTTCCCTGCCCACCTGCAGTCCTCGCGTCTCTGATTGTTTGCAGTCAGACGCGCCCCCTCCCTGCAGGACAGCGTGTCTGATTGCAACCAATCAAAAGCATTGCGTGTGCATCTCTATTGGTGTAAAAATAAATAAATAAATTTAAAAATTTGTGGTAGAGTTCTCCCATACTATGATACCCAGCACAGATAAAGCAAACGACTACAGTCTGCTGCCCATAGCCATGTGTTTATTTTGGCTTTGTATCAAAATAAAAGGGACCGCATGGAACTTTTTTTTAAATTATTTAAATAAATAATTTAAAAATAATGGCATGTGGTCCCTTAATTTTGATATCCAGCCATAATAAAGCCAATAACTGAGGGCTGGTATTCTCAGGCTGGGGAGACCCATGCTTATTGGGCTCCTCAGCCTAAAAATAGAAGCCTGCAGCCACCCAGGATTGTTGCATCCATTGGATACAACAACCATGACGATTCCAGCTGGACTACATCTGAAGTGACAGTGCATGGGCACAGAATGTGACTGCCCACTGTAGGCACCAGGCAGAAAATGAATTAGCTGCAGCAATGAGAGGTGACATCGCTCAAGTTATTTGCTGTCACAGGTTGGGGACCGTGGTAACCTCCAGCTGTGACCACAAAGACCTGAGTAACGTCACTGCTCATCGCTGCGGCTTGTTCTCTGCCTGAAGCTCACAGCAGGCTATCATGTTCTATGCCTGAGCACTATCAATTCATATGTAGAAGAGCTGAAATCGTCATGGGACCTCGTTTAGACCACAATTAGACCTGGGTGTTTTGGGTGTTTATAAAGTGATGAAAGAGAGTATTTTTGGCATTTTATTTCAAATAAAGGATTTTTTCGATGTTTCTTTATATTTTTTTCAGTTACAGATTAGTAAAGGGGGTTTCATAGACACCTCCCATTACGAATCAAGGGCTTACTGGCATATGTGAGCTGTTATTAACCTCTTAATACACCAATTGCCACTGCACCTGGGGAATCGGGATGAGCCATGTAAAGTTCTGGGATTGTTGCATCTAATGGGTGCAACAATCCTGTGAGGCTGCAGGCTGCTATTTTTAGGTTGGGTGGACCCTGTAAGCATGGGTCTTCCCAATTTGAAAATACCAGCCCCCAACTGTTGACTTTATTATGGCTGAGTATAAAAATTGAGGGACTGCACACCATTTTTAAAAATGATTTAATTACGTAATTAAAAAAGCCAAGATAAGCGTATGACTAGGGGCTGTGGCCTGCACCTGTATGCTTTATCTGTGCAGGATATCATAATATGGGGGTACTATATGACATTCTTTTATTTACTTATTTTTACACCATAGGTGCAAACACTGCATCCATGATTCATTGCAGTCAGACACACTGTCACACACTTTGGGGGTGCTTCAGGCTGCAACCAATCAGAGACTTGGGGATTGCTGGTGAGTGGGGGAAGCAGTGTATATATATATGAGAGATAATGAGAGCCCTGCAAGTTGTATGAGCAGACCCAGAAGCACTGTACAGCCAAGCGAAAGATTCGTTGAGTATAACATACCCAATTTCCTCTTTTTTCTTTATTTTTTTAATTGTTCGAGTTGCTGGACCCATATCATCATTCCAGGCCCAGGTTGGTCCTCATTTATGTTTGAATCTACGTTGATCCGGACGTTTACAGTCTGGGTCCGCCCATCACTATTTGTAGCCTTAGTCACAGCTGCGGCATTTTGTCATCATAGTCTTCAGCTTTATTTACCTACTCTTAGCTTTACTCCATGCTGGTGATAGATCTTTTATACTGATCTCTTTGTAGGACCTGGCTCTGGAGAAGTTGACCTGTTGTTCCAGTTGCAGCTGTGAAGTTTCCTACTGAAGAAGCCTAGGAGTGATATTTGTTGTGTATTTCCCCACCCATTTGTCTTTCCTTATTTGTGTTGTTTTATTGTAGCAGTGGGACTAGTGTCTCATTGACCAACTCACTAGTCAGGTTAAGTTCAGGGTCAGCTAGGACCTAGGCATGTTATGGTGCACTTGAAAAAGGACCAATCTAGGTATGTTAGAGAGCTAAGGGATCCGTCACAGGTGAGTGTTAGGTGGTGACTCCTTTTCTCCTCTTCCCATCGCCAGGGCCTTCCTCTACATATTCATTGTTTGTTCTCTGTGTTGCACCACACACCAGGCATTCCCTTGCTCCGGTGTCACACCTTTTCAATCTTTATAACATAACAGCCTTAGAAATGTTCAAGTAACCTCAACAAGTATGGTAATACGTAGGTAAACGGATAGTAAACAGTGCTACCAACAGCCTTTTTAAACCCTTTCCTGACCAAGTGAATTTTCATTTTTCTTCTTCCAACAACCATAACTTTTAATTTACCATCAACTGCTCTTTTATCAGGATATTTTTTCCCAGGTTGTATTATTAAAAATATTAATTTCACCATTCTACGTAATGTAAAAAAAAAATTTGCAAGTTCAGTGGAATTTGCAAAAACTAAATTCGACACTAATTTTTGGTGTTTTGTATTTATTTTGTTCTTTGTGTAACAATAAATTCAATAAAATACAATAAATACAGTTCTCCAGGCCAGTTTGATTATGACTAGGGCTGAGCAGATCCGGACTGTAAAAGTCCGAATCCGCGCAGTTTGAAAGATGCCCGGGTGCCGGACCCGGGCCCAGGATACCGGGTGCACGATCCAGATGCAGCACTGAAGAAATTAATTGAAAAACAAAGAAAACAAGAGTTAAGTGAAAGTTTCATACTTACGGAGACTTTGTGTCATGGCGGCAAACTGCTTCTGGGTCACGCATTCACTTCCTGTACTGCGCAGATTTCCGTGCTTTCCCCACCCACTGGCCATCCTGTTGTTTGTGATTGGTTGCAGTTAGACGCACCACCAGCTTGTGACAGCATCTGCCTACAGTCATTGCTCATCGCGGCTCAGTCATAGGCTACAATCACAGCCGGCGGTCGCTCTCTATGGCTGCTAGCTGGGAGATGTAGCAGAGCTGAATGCGTTGTGTGGGACCTCGTGTGGATTACGCCGGATCTGCAGAGTGTTGGGGGTTAATGAAGTGGTGAAGGAGGGTGTGTTTTTGTATTTTTTCCCAAATAAAGGATTTTTCTCTGTGTTTGTGTTTATATACTGTCACTTAGTGATGCAGATGTCTCATAGATGACTGTGCCATCACTAACCTAGGGATTAGTAGGAGCTGTGCGCTGTTATTAACCCTTGCTATTACCACGATTGCTGCCGCACCAGGGCAATCGAGAAGAGCCAGTAAAGCACCGGGATTGTCACATCTAATGGATGCAGCAAAACCGGGCGGCTTCGGGCTGAGACTATCAGCCCCCAGCTGGTTTTGTCTTGGCTGGGTATAAAAATTAGAAGGGAGTGAACGTCAGTTTTTTTTTTTATTATTTATTTAAATAAAAAAAAAAGCCGCATGCGGTTTCTCTTAGGCCGGAGTCATACTTGTGAGAGACTTGCGCAAGTGTGACATCGCATCACCGACACAGCTGTACACTCTTCTGACAGGAGCGTGCATGTGTTTCTAGGTATATGCATGCTGATGCTCAGAGTGCGGCAGGCCGTACCGGATGATGTCATGCCAGATTTTTACGAGTCTGACATCGTATCAACCGACACAGCCGCACACTCTGACAGGAGCGTGCATGTGTTTCTAGGTACATGCACGCACATGTTCAGAGAGTGACAGGCTGTGCTGGGTGATATCATTGTGTCGCCCAGGGAAGGGGGTACTCAATCCCAGGCAGTAACAATTGGGAATATCACTCTGGTGGCCATTGCCCAGTCCCGTGCCCTGGGGACGCTTAATTAAATGGCAGGGTCTATTTACAAGGGATAATGAAATTATTGTTCGTGACGCCACCTGTGGTAGAGCAGCAAGGGAATAGGTGCTGCCACTGCTGCTTATGAGGAACTGGGGCTGATGGAATCAGCAGCAAGTGTGTTAACCCCCTCTGCAGGTCCTCTATGTGCTGGACGAGATAGATAGTGCAGGAACAGGCTATGAGACCTTTTGGTGTTGGATGAGGTACACAATGCGGGAAACAGACACACACACTGCTGGTTACCGTGGTGCTGAATGAGGTGCAGGCTGAGAGGAATCCAAACAGGCAAAGTCCGAGTGAAACACGGGAGTTGTACGAGTCTGACATCGCATCACCCGTCACAGCCACACACTCTTATGACAGGAGCGGGCTTCATGTGTTTTTGTTTACCTGCACACTCACCACACTGACTCGCAGACACTTGCACTGCTTTCCCCGCCCACCAGCCATCCTGGCGACTGTGATTGGTTGCAGTCAGCTGACACGCTGACACTCAGAGTGGGGGCGCATCTAACTGCAACCAATTACACGCGCCTGTGGGCGGGCAAAGCAAAGAATATTGAATTGTTGGCTCCAGAAGGGAAAAGAGCGACCTGGAAGGAGTTTGCCGCCATGACACAGCCTCGGTGAGTATACCGCGCACACTTCTACCCCCCCTAGCTCCTCAACCAATGTTTTTAATCTTCTGATTCTAGACCCCATTGATTTATATGGACACCGGATTGCGGAGAGGATCGTTGTTTTTTTTTACTGACAGTGGTCCACTGGTTCCAGTTTTTTGCCAATCCGAGCAGCTCTAATTATGACGATAACAAACTTGTATTTTTTTTAAGTAAGAAAATTCAGAAATACATAAAAAATGTATGTAGCCATTTTCCAAGACATGTAATGTTTTCATTTTTATGTCAGTAGAGCTTTGTGATCTCAATTGTTTACATTACAAATTCACGTTTTTTGGTCATTTAATTTTGAAGGTAGATGTAATGTTTACATCGATTCTTTTTGCATTTCTTGGACTAGTTGCAGTGACAAAAAATGCAAATATAGAGTGTTGATATTTTTTTTCTATTATAAAGTTTACCAAACATGCAAATTAATTTAATATTTTTATAGACTGGTCTTACACAGCGATAACACATTTGTTTATTTTTTTATTTCCTTACTTTTAATGGGTATTAAACCCCTCTATTATTAATCTAGGACTTAGTGGCAGCTGTGAGCTGTCATTAATCCCTTATATTACTTTGAATGCCACTTCACCAGGGCAATTTGGATGAGCTTGGTAAAGTGTTGGGATTGTTGCATCCAATGGATGTGACAATTCTGGGAGGCTGCAAGCTAGTATTTTTAGTCAAGGGGGCAAAAATAACCATGGGCCTCCCCATCCTGGGAATACCAATGCCCAGCTGTCAGCTTTATCATGGCTGGGTATCAAACTTGGGGAGACTGCAGCATGTTTTTTTAATTATTTATTTTTACAGCACTATATGAACACAGACTGCTACTGTGATGGCAACCAAGCACAGACACTGTTACAGAGGGTGGGCGAGGAAGCTAGACTGCAATAAATCACAGACACTTTTACTGATGGTGGGCTGGGAAAGCAGTGCAAATTAATATTCTTGAAAAGCAGATCTGGGAGCAGTGTGAGGATGAAGAGGAACTGTGTGCACAGCTGGGTGGCACTCAAAGCAGCTCATGAGCATCAATCGAGCATGGCTGTAGGGATACAGAGGACATAGACATTACTTCTCCCACTGAGGACAGCTTGTTGCCTCTAGGCAGCCTGGCATGCATGAGTCAACATATGCTGCTGTGCCTGCGCAATGACTGCCGAGTTGCCTGTATTCTTACCAAAAATTATTACTGGGTAGCAACTCTGCTGGATCCTCGGTACAAGGACAACATACCATAGTTACTTCTGTCCTTTGAGCGGGATACCAAAATGCATCAATACAAGCACACGCTGGTAGAAGCACTAATGACAGTATTTCTACTTGACACTGGTCGTTCAGTGAAAGCACAAGGCAAAGGAAGAGGAGCAAGCTGCCAACATAGCTGGGGCACCAGCACCACGTCTCCAGCCAGCATTGACTCATTTTGGAAAAAGTTTCTGAACAGGTCACAGTATCCTGCGCTACCATGTGATACTGGTCCTATCAATAGGGGAAAACATTAACATAACATGGTGAAAGAGTACACATCCACAAATATACACAAAGGAATTGATGGGTCTGCACCTTTTAACTTTTGGGTGTTCAAATTGGACATATGGACTGAATTTGCCCTTTATGCCTTTGAAGTGCTGACCTGCCCTGCCACAGATGTCATGTCTGAGCGTGTCTTCAGCACCGCAGGTGGGATGATCACAGGCAGGAGTATTTTCCTGTCCATAGTCAAAGTGGGTAAACTCACATTCTTTAAAATGAATCATGCGTGGATTGCACATGATTTGTCTCTACCTTTGGATGACTAGACAATTAGACCAGACGCAGCTAGCCATGGTTAAACTCTATATGGCATTGCATTCATTTTTGTCCATCCCAAAATTTGAACCAATATCCGTCCAAAAAAAGTTTACTTCCACCCACACCACCACGTCCACTTCCTCCTCCACTTGCATCTCTACCTTTTGTATTATTATAATTGTTGTTGTCGTGTTATTAGTCTGTTCTAGAGTTGAGCACGGTTCGTGGTTCGTGGTTCTCCATTTCACAGTTCGAGTGATTTTGGGGGCTGTTCTAGATCGAACTAGAACTCGAGCTTTTTGCTAAAGCTCGATAGTTCTAGTTACGTTCGAGAATGGTTCTAGCAGCAAAAAGCCAAGCTAATTACTAGCTGGCTTCCGCTGTAATAGTATAAGTCACTCTGTGACTCACACTATTATGAAATTTCAGCGTATAGTGTGCGGGAACAGCAGATTCAGATCACTGCTGCTGGGATAATGGCGATCGCCATTTTTTTTTTCCTTGTCTTCCTTACCTAAGCGCGCGCGTGTAGTGGGGCGGGCCAGCATGTCAGCCAATCCCAGACACACACACAGCTAAGTGGACTTTTAGCCAGAGAAGCAACGGCATGTGTGATAGGATGTCCATGTCACATGTCCCTGCATTATAAAAACGGGTATCTGCCCGTCAGGACGCCATTATCTGCCTTCTGCGCCAGGGTGTCAGTCACCGCAGGTGCAGCTCCTGTCTCCAATACTGCTATGTACGCTCTACACACAGCGTTATACAGAATAGGGATAGAAGTTTCTTTTAGCCCTTGAAAGGGCTAATAACAGCAGGCTCAGAGCCATAGGTGACACTCAGGTCCGTGGAAACAGATTTTAACAGCTACAGATAAGAGCGTCTGTGTAGCTAAGGTCAGGGACTTCCTCCCTGCATTTCACCATTGGGAGGGATAGAAAGTGAGGCTTCCTTTCCTCTACACAGACCCACAGCCCTGCCACTGTACACTCCAGCCCTTTGCACATTCAAGCTCATTGTTACTAAGCCATTACACTAGCAAACACTGAGGAAACTTAGTGGCATCCTAAACGTGGCTGTTAGACTTCCATTATTGTCCCACTGGTGCAAAGCTATTTGCGGCACCACTGCATTGCACTCTCAAACTCATTGTTACTAAGCCATTATACTAGCAAACAGTGAGTAAACTTAGTGGCATCCTAAAAGTGGCTGTTGGACTTCCATTAGTGTCCCACTGGTGCAAAGCTATTTGCGGCACCACTGCATTGCACTCTCAAACTCATTGTTACTAAGCCATTATACTAGCAAACAGTGAGTAAACTTAGTGGCATCCTAAAAGTGGCTGTTGGACTTCCATTAGTGTCCCACTGGTGCAAAGCTATTTGCGGCAACACTGGATTGCACACTCAAACTCATTGTTACTAAGCCATTATACTAGCAAACACTGAGTAAACTTAGTGGCATCCTAAAAGTGGCTGTTGGACCTCCATTAGTGTCCCACTAGTGCAAATCTATTTGCAGCACCACCGCATTGCACACTCAAGTTCATTGTTACTAAGTCATTATACTAGCAAACACTGAGAAAACTTAGTGGCATCCTAAAAGTGGCTGTTGAACTTCCATTATTGTCCCACTGGTGCAAAGCTATTTGCGGCACCTCTGCATTGCACACTGAAACTCATTGTTACTAAACCATTCTAATAGCAAACTATGATGCCAGTTTAAGGGCCGTAGTTGCATTGTCAGGGATAGTTATTGTTGTTTATTCTGATGTTAATAAAGCTAGACCACCGCTGCAATCTACACCACCTCTCAATTTTTACTACCACATTTTACGTGCACAATCTTGTCGCAATCAAAATGAGTGGCAAAATGACAGATGCTGGTGGAAAGGGGAAGAGGTATGTTGGAAACGGAAAAAAAGGGTTTGTCCGTGGGGAAGGTGGCAAAGCTCCGTTAACATCTGCTGAAGATAGACCATCTTCCAGCAAAAGTAAGATGTCTACTACTTACCGTGGACAATCCGATGTGCTCCCTTTTTTACAGACACGAACAACTGGAACAAAGGTAGATGATGGCCAAAAAAGAAAATGCTTAAATGGATCTCAAGTGGTCCAACAAGTGCCCTCTCCGCCACCTCAACTACCGCATCCAAAAAACACCAGTCCTCTGAGTTGTCAGCCCAATCACACTTGCTTTCTCCCAGCTCTGAAGTCTCCATCCACCCTCCACAGTATGGTGGAACTGAGATGGCTGAATCTGCAGAGCTGTTCAGTCACACTATAGCCTGGGTATCAGAGGTCTGCTCCCAAGCTACAGTGAGTACAGACCAGGAAATGGTCTGCAGTGATGCCCAGAACCTTTGTGACTCTGATTCAGGCCATGAGGACCAAGTTTCTGAGCATGATGTTGACCCTTATACACAAACTGTAACACCTGTTGTTATAGACAATGAGGAACATACTGATGACGATGAGACGCAGATACCAGATTGGGATGACAACTTAAATATTGGTTCACGTCAGGAAGAGGCTCGGTCTGAGGGTGAGGGGAGTGCAAACACAACGCTTGATGTTCTAGATCCCACCTACTGTCAACCCACAGTCAGGCACTCGAGGAGGTCAACAGAGGCGGTGGAGGTGGATGCTACTTACGACGAAGTTACCTTGCGCCTTCCTGGACAGAGGAGTAATACTGGTAGCACGTCTACAACTGCATCCTCAGCCAACACTCTGCCTCTGAGAACTAGTCGGGGGGGGGGCTCAGCAGGTCGCATGCCCTCTAAGCCTTGCCTAGCCTGGACCTTTTTTGACATAGAAAAAGATCGCCCAAATCATGTGATATGTAAAATTTGTCGTGATTCTGTTAGTAGAGGGCAAAACCTCCGATGTTTGACAACTTCTTCCATGAATCGTCACATGAATAAATATATGTTCCAGTGCAAAGCTCACCGTGCTGCAATGCGGTCTAGCGGAGCGAACCATTCACCGCCTGCCCCTTCAAGTGCATCCGCGCGCTCTTCATCTTATAGCACTGTGGGGACAGCTGTCACACCTGGTTTTCCATGCACAACTTCCACCACTGTAACCGCAACAGGCAGTTTGCTTGGTAGGTCATCATTTGGTTTGGAAGGGGAAACAAGTGCGTGTGTACAGCTCTCTCAGACATCGATAGCATCAACGTTGCATGAAGGCAACATCATGTCTATGCCTGCACTTTCCTCACAAACCTGCATTTTTTCAGGGACACCCTACTCATCACCATCTACACACAATAGCCAGATCTCTGTCCCTCAGATGTGGACAAATAAAAGGCCATTTCCTGCAACCCATGACAAAGCTAAGAGGTTGACTTTATCCCTCTGTAAGCTCTTGGCTACTGAAATGCTGCCTTTCCGCCTGGTGGACACACAGGATTTTAGAGACCTTATGTCTGTCGCTGTGCCCCAGCACCAGATGCCCAGTCGCCACTACTTCTCTAAGAAAGGTGTGCCTGCGCTACACCAGCATGTCACACACAACATCACTGCTTCCTTGAGAAACTCTGTGTGTCAACGGGTGCATTTCACCACCGATACGTGGACCAGTAAGCATGGACAGGGACGTTACATGTCACTGACTGGGCACTGGGTAACTATGGTGATAGATGGTGAAGGGTCTGCTGCACAAGTCTTGCTGTCCCCACGACTTGTGTGTCAATCCTCTGTCTGTCCAAGTTCCGCCACTGCTTCTGCCTCCTCCACCTCGTCTGGGTCCTCCACCTCCGCCCCAAGCCTGCCTGGTCAGGCCACCAGCATTCTAACTGCGCAGAAGGAATCACGCACCCCTCATTACTATGCTGGCAGCAGGCAGAGCGCAACGGCATCAGGCGGTCTTTAGCTTGAAATGTCTTGGAAATAAAAGTCACACAGCGGCTGAGTTGTGGGCAGCTCTGGAGACTGACTTTGGTAAATGATTGTCTCCACTCAACCTGCAGCCTGGTAAGGCCGTGTGCGACAATGCTGCAAACCTGGGTGCAGCCCTTCGCCTGGGCAAGGTGACACACGTGCCTTGTATGGCTCACGTGTTGAACCTTGTTGTCCAGCAATTTTTAACACACTATCCCGGCCTAGATGGCCTTCTGAACAGGGCACGAAAACTGTCTGCTCACTTCCGCCGTTCAACCACCGCTGCTGAGCAACTTGCATCGCTCCAGAAGTCTTTCGGCCTGCCGGTTCATCGCCTGAAATGCGATGTGCCAACACGCTGGAATTTGACTCTCCACATGTTACAGCGACTGTGGCAGCACCGTCGAGCCCTGGTGCAATACGTCATGACATATAGCCTGGGGCAACGAGATGCAGAGGTGGGGCAGATCACCCTGATGGAGTGGTCTCAGATCAAGGACCTATGCACCCTTCTGTCTGTTTCGACATGGCGATGAATATGTTTAGCGCTGACAATGCCATTATCAGCATGACAATTCCAGTCATTTACATGCTGGAGCACACGCTAAACACTATACGGAGTCAGGGGGTGGGACAACAGGAAGGGGAGGAACTACAGGAGGATTCATATGCGCAAGAGACAACAACATCACCAAGGTCCAGACGTTCATCATCACCAACGTGGCAGGCATGGGACCATGGGGGACAGGGATCAACAAGGGCGCATGGTAGCAGGCGAAATGTTGAGGAAGGGGCAGGAGAACATGAAGAAATGGAGGACGAACTGTCCATGGACATGGAAGACACAGCGGATGAGTGAGACCTTTCGTCAAATTTCAGTTGAAAGAGGTTGGGGGGAGATGTCAGAGGAAGAAAGAACGGTTAGCACCTCTATGCCACAAACACAGCGTGGACTTGGTCCACATGGCTGCGCAAGACACATGAGCGCCTTCTTGCTGCACTACCTCCAACATAACCCTTGTATGGTCAAAATTAGAAATGATGATGACTACTGGCTTGCCACACTATTAGATCCCCGGTACAAGTCCAAATTTTGTGACATAATTCCAGCCATAGAAAGGGACGCACGTATGCAGGAGTATCAGCAAAAGCTGTTACTCGATCTTAGCTCGGCTTTTCCACCAAACAACCCTGGTGCAGGGAGTGAATCTCCCAGTTGTAACTTGACAAACATGGGACAGTCTCGTCATCTTCAACAGTCTTCCCATACCAGCAGCACCATATCTGGTGCTGGTAACAGCAATTTTATTGAATCTTTTCATAATTTTTTTAGACCATCCTTTGCAAGGCCACCAAAGACAACAAGTCTGACACATAGTCAATGGCTGGAGAGGATGATACAGGAGTATCTCCAAATGAACATCAATGCCATTACTTTGCAAATGGAGCCTTGCTCATTTTGGGCTTCAAATCTTGAAAAATGGCCAGAGCTCTCCACTTACACCTTGGAGATTTTGTCGTGTCCAGCGTTGTCTCTGAACATATCTTCAGTGCTGCTGGGTCTGTGCTGACAGATAAGTGCACGCGTCTGTCCAGTGACAATGTGGACAGACTAACGTTCATCAAAATGAACAAGTCATGGATCCACAAGGAATTTACTACCCCTGTGTCATCCTGGGGAGAGTAAATGCTTGTAGATTTGGAATGTTCTTGATGCAAATCTACCTGTGAAGTGTACAACTGGGGCACAAGTGCTGCCACTGAAGGGGTGGGTGTGTGTGGGGCCCAATTTTTTGAAAAAAGGGAGACTCCGCTTGGAGTAACCCTTGCTTGCTGTGTTTTTTAAAAGGAGCCAAGATGAACAAGTCATGGTTTAGCAAAGACTTTGCTACCTATCCCGGGGTCATACTGGGAAAGGTTAAGTATGGCGTATTTTTGAAGGTGCTTGATGCAAATCTAGCTGTGAAGTGTACAACTGGGGCACAAGTGTTGCCACTGAAGGGGTGGATGTGTGGCCCAATTTTTGGAAAAAAGAGAGACTCTGCTTGGAGTAACCCTTGCTGTGTTTTTTAAAAGGAGCCAAGATGAACAAGTCATGGTTCAGCAAATACTTTGCTACCTACCCTGGGGTCATCCTGGCAACGGTTAAGTATGGCGTATTTTTGAATGTGCTTGATGCAAATCTAACTGTGAAGTGTACAACTGGGGCACAAGTGCTGCCACTGAAGGGGTGGGTGTGTGTATGGCCCAATTTTTGGAAAAAAGGGGAGACTCTGCTTGGAGTAACCCTTGCTTACATTGTTTTTAAAAATGATCCAAGATGAATAGAGCTGGGATCAGGAAAGACTTAGCTACCTACCCCGGTGTCATCCTGGGGACGGTTAAGTATGGCGTATTTTTTAATGCGCTTGATGCAAATCTAGCTGTGAAGTGTACAACTGGGGCACAAGTGCTGCCACTGAAGGGGTGGGTGTGTGTGTGTAGCCCAATTTTTGGAAAAAAGGGAGACTCCGCTTGGAGCAACCCTTGCTTGCTGTGTTTTTTTAAAAGGAGCCAAGATGAACAAGTCATGGTTCAGCAAATACTTTGCTACCTACCCTGGGGTCATCCTGGGAACGGTTAAGTATGGCGTATTTTTGAATGTGCTTGATGCAAATCTAACTGTGAAGTGTACACCTGAGGCACAAGTGCTGCCACTGAAGGGGTGGGTGTGTGTGTGGCCCAATTTTTGGAAAAAAGGGGAGACTCTGCTTGGAGTAACCCTTGCTTACATTGTTTTTAAAAATCATCCAAGATGAACAGAGCTGGGATCAGAAAAGACTTAGCTACCTACTCTGGTATAATCCTGGGGACGGTTAAGTATGGCGTATTTTTGAATGTGCTTGATGCAAATCTAGCTGTGAAGTGTACAACTGGGGCACAAGTGCTGCCACTGAAGGGGTGGGTGTGTGTGTGGCCCAATTTTTGGAAAAAAGGTAGACTCCGCTTGGAGTAACCTTGCGGTGTTTTACATGATTTTAGAAGGTCATGCCATGCCTATATCCGTGTCTCATCCTCTTTTCCTTGTAACGCTGTTTTGTTTTCGCATGACAATTTGTTCTTGTCACTTTCCCATGTGTTTGTGTTGTGTTGTGAGTTGTTTGTCACCTTTTAGACACCTTTGAGGGTGTTTTCTAGGTGTTTTTATGTGTTTGTGATTGCCTCCTATTGTTTCCTATGCGGTTCGAGCGGTTCGCCAAAACCGAACTCGAACGAGACCTCCGTTCGGCGAACCGAACTCGAGTAGAACCACGGCCGGTTCGCTCATCTCTAGTCTGTTCTATTACATAAATAATAAATTAAAATAAAAAATAAATAAATTAAAAATAATTAAATAAAAACAAAACACTCTCTTTCTCCTATTTATTTACCCTTATAAACACTTCTGTAGGTCCGTATTACCCAGAACTCAGTAATTCGTTAATCCGGCACCATTGAACCAGATGATTGAGTTGAATGGTGCCGGATAACTGGTTTATTCAGCTCAATGGTGCCGGGTTACTCATCTCAATGTTTCTGGGTTACTGGATTACCTGGCAACATTGAATTTAGTAATCCAGCACCAGATGTGCACAAGTTGAGTATTTAGTTGCATACACTTTTGAACTAAATTAGCATCTCCTATCAAAAAAAAAAGCATCAAAACCGTGCCACGTTTTGATGCATTTTTTGGCCGGAAGATGCAAATTTGGTCCAGGAATTTGTTGTATAAATTTCAACACCACATATGCATCTCCAGCCAGAAAACCACAAAAAAAACACAGCTTACACACCATTTCATTGCTGTTTTCTGCCAGGAGATGCAAATTTGTTGCTGGAATATATATATACACCAAATTCCTGCATCAAATCTGCATCTCCTGGCAGAAAACAACACCAAAACATCGTCAAAATTGGTTTTGTCTTTTTTTGGCCAGGAGATGCAAATTTGATTTAGGAATTTGATATATAATTTTCAGCACCAAATCTGCATCTCCTGGCAAAAAAAAAGTTTAGATGTGGTTTTCTGCTAGTAGATGCAAATTTACATTTCTGCACCAAACCTGCCTCTGATGTGGGGTGTATTCATTTTTTAAACAACTAATTGAAGCAAAAGTGAAGATTTGGTACTGAAAGTAACATTAACCTCACTTTCATTTTTTGGGTTAAAAAAAGTTATACAGAGATCAATTTTGCCAAAATGTTGTAAATTATTCTTGTATTCAGTAAGGTATAGATTTTAATTTTCAAAGGCAATAGATAAATTAAAATTTCCTCTTTATTTTCAGAATTAAAATGACAGACAGTATCCACCGAGATACATAACTTCATCCAATGCGTTTTGACATAACGCAGTGTCGTAGATTCTTATCCATGATTAAGAATCTACGACACTGCGTTATGTCGAAACGCGTTGAATGAAGTTATGTATCTCTGTGGATACCGTCTGTCATTTTTAATTTGAAAATAAAGAAGAAATTTTAATCTATCTATTGCCTGTGATCTGCTGGAAATTTGCTGCTTCTAATTTGGATCTCTATACCTGGGACGTACGTGCAGGATCAAGTGGTATACTCCTATAAGCTTTAAGCTAAGAGTAGTGAGCTGGAAATACATTTTCTTAATTTAAAAGGGGGTGTTCTTATTTATGGTGAGCAAAACAACAAAGTACACCTAATTAGTATTGCTGCATCCATAACATGATAAAATACTTTTTATTTACCATACAACTACAGAACAAAATGGCATAAAAAACAATCAAAAAGTCATATGCACACCAAAATAGTATAATTAAAAATTTCAATGTGTTCTATATAAAATCAAGCCCTAACTAATCTCTCTTGGCAGAAAAAATAAATAAGACAGCTCTGAGAATATGATGAAACAAATTATTATTGTTTTATAAAAAAAAAAGTGTTTTCATTGTACAAAAGTAGCAAGATATAAAAAACTATATAAAAAATAGTATCACTGTAATTATAAAATTGCATTAACACTTTAATTTCATGGTGAACGACATAAATAAAAAAGAACATGAAAACAATTCCTGAAGTACTGTACTTTATTCATTCTGCCTCTCAAAATGTAAATAAAAAAGAATTAAAAGAAATGATGTACCCGAAAATAGTACCAATAAAAATGTCAAAAAGCCCTCATGCAGTTCTGTTGGTGGAAAAATAAAGCACTTAGAGCTCCCAGAAGAGGGTGATCCAAAAACAAATAATTGTAGAAATATTTTTTGTATGCAGAAGTGCCAAAATGTAAATCTATATAAACCTGGGTTCAATGTAATACTGAACTCAATTAATAATTGTGTCTTATCAGTGTTACCCCTACGCAGTGATCGGTGTAAAGACTTATTAATAAAAATCCTGAATTGCTGATTTATTTAGTTTCCCAAAAGTCAGTATAAAAAGCGATCAAAATATGTTATACTCGTATACACTAATGAATACATTACCTTAGTCAGAAAAAAATAAAGCCTTTGTTTAGGTAATTTGGCAACAAACAAATGGTTCCCAAAAAACAATTCAGATAATTCGGATTCACAGAGTGCCCAATTCCAAGTTAGAATCCAAATATATAGCATCAGACAATTTACAGGGTGTGAAAAACAAGGAGGACAAGCAGAGTGTAATGCAGAATAACAATATTTATTTACACAAGGACTAGCACAAAGGAGAGGGGCATTGATGTTATTCATGGGGGCGCAAGGGGAGGGAACGTACGGAAAATCTTAGCCCAACATGAAACCCGCTGGATTTACACCTTGGGAACACTGTCCCCTAGGGGATTAAATGAACATCTTAGCTTTGCACCATTTTCGTGATAATCACTGTCTTCCTCCTGTTTCCCTGGTTTTAAGTGCCTCGTTTTAATCATACAAATTTTGTTTTTAATTTTAGTAAAAAAAGTCTTTTCTGGCACTTTTTAAGGAACGCTGAACCTCCGCATGGCATTTACTCATTCATTACATGACTGTGATCACGGATCGGGACTTACATTCAAGACTGAAGATCTTCTGTATTCTACATCTTCCTTTGTCCGCGTGATCACGTTTGTTTATGTGTTATGCCACCTCCCTCGTCCCTCCCTCCCTGCGTCTGGCAGCTGCACCTCCGGGTTTATCTTTCCGGTCTCCTCGGCATCTTGAATCGCCTCTGCGCATGCGTCGGGTGTGGGTGACGCGTCCCCATTCCCGCGCATGCGCATACCGTATTGATGGGCGTTGATTGCTGGGGATTCCGGAGCCCGGAACACCTGCGGTGCGGCTGTGCTGACGTCAATGGGGGAGTGACCAGGGAGGTTTGGCGCCATGTTTAAAAGCATGGCTTGCTTACAGCGTGGTTATCCCCCTGATGAAATGATCATACCAGTATAGGATCGTGAAACGTATGCGTCGGGGTCTCCAGGGGGACCTCTCTGCTGCTACTCACAGGCTGTGTGTGGACCATGGGTATGCCTCTCCTAGTATAGGTTTGCTGCCCATTGCCCTTTACTTTTTATGTCTGACCTGATGGTCAGTGTGTCTGCAAACTGGTGTATATAACGTAACTATTTTATATATGTGCATATAATAGTTTACTCACCATCTGTGCTATGTGTATGGGTCATGTTTGATATATACGCAGTGTGGGGCATTTATTATCATTTTTGTGCACATGCTATGACCCTTGCCCATTTTTTGCATTGGCAGTTACCATATACCTGCCTCATCATGATTTTTTCATAGCACTCATGTTTCACCATCTCACAGTTGTTATTTGATACTGTATGTGTATGTCATATACGCTATTGTCATATATATATATAATTGTTTGCTTACCATCCGTGCTATGGTTATGGGTTATGTCTGACATATAATTTGCGTGGGGCAATTATTTTGTGCTCATGCTATGACTTTTGCCCATTCACTTGTATTTGGCAGTTACTACATACCTGCCTCAACTACGCTTTCTTCATAGCACTCCATGTTTATATTACCAACTTACAGTTGCTATTGACACTGTATGTGTATGTTATATCGTTTCATACACTATTTGTTACACACATGCCTCTGATTTTGCCACTGATCTCCTTTGTGCTAGTCCTTGTGTAAATAAATATTGTTATTCTGCATTACACTCTGCTTGTCCTCCTTGTTTTTCATATGTTTAGAGTGTGCCATGTAGGAAGGTTTATTATGCTGTCCTTTTCCTGCCTTTATATTGTGGCCTTCTGCTTTCTAATTTACAGGGTGTGTGTCTTCAGAAATTATATATTGTGCACTAAAAAGCATATTTGCAATTTTTACTCTGCAAAATCTAGGAGGCGCTAATTACTGAAAAACACCTGTGGAGTGAAAATAGTCATTACACACAAATTAATTCCCTAAGGTTGTGGAAATTTTGAATTTGTATCACTTTTGTTTTTTCTCTGCTACCTCAGCACCTTACAGGCTCTGCAAATGGTGCCCTTAAACTATTCCAGTATACTTTTTTTCCAAATGCCAAATGATGGTTCTTCCTTCTGAGACCTGGCTTGTGGCAAAATAGTAATATATGACCACATATTAGGTTCTGTGATGTCCATTTTCTCTGATTATTCCTTGTGAAAATAAAAAATTTGAGGCTAAAACCATGTCAGTAGAAAAAACTATTTTTTTCAGTGTCATAACACATTTCTGGAAAATACTTGTTTAAAACACTTATCACAACCCTAGATATAAGCCGTAAAGGGTGTAGTTTTGAATATGGGGGGGGTCACTTTTTTGGGGTTAATGCTTTTTTGGTGCCTCAGGGACTCTGGAAATGTGGCATGGCAACTGCAATCTATTCCAGACAAATTTGCCTTTCACAACTCAAATAGTGCTTCTTACATTCTAAGCCTTGCCATGTGGCCTTCTGAACACAAATAGAGTATAGGAGAAATTGCATAACAAACTGATGGGTTCATTTTATTTTAATAGCTCTTGTAAAAATGAAAAATGTGGGTCTAAATCTACATTTTAGTCAAATGGAATTTTAAGTTTTTTATTCCATTATGGGTTAATTACTACACAATACCTGAAGTATTAGCCATTTTCCTGAATGTGATTTTGAATACTTTAAGGTGTGCGTTGTGTACAATTGGGTCAGTTTTATAGGCCACTGATATTTAAATGAAAAAATAAAACATCCCCCAAAAGTATGGTTTCTGAAAATTTCCTTGAAAATATGAATATGAAGGACTGGAGAAAACGGGTTTATTGCCGCGCTAAAAACCACGAGCATGTATAAGTCAAAATATTCTCTTTATTTAGATCATTCCTACGCGTTTCTGAGGCTCATCTGCCTCCTTCCTCAGGGAAAAAAGCTTTAAAAAGAAAGAAAAAAATTTTCTTTTAGAAAGCATGAGCTTTATACTGAATAACAATTATTTTACTTTTTTGGAAAAACTTTACCATCAGCGTGTCGGCACAGCGATGGGGTCTAAAGCTGCATGTTCATATGCCAATCTCTCTATGGGATTATTTGAATTGTTGTACATAGAGAGTGGCAGACTCAGTGATAGTCTAGTATTATATAAAAGATTCATCGATGATTTATTCGTAATTTGGGACTGTGATTTTGTAGATATTAACAACTTCCTAGATAACTTGAATGATAATGACTGGGGTTTGTCCTTCACATCAGTAACACACAAGGAAGAAATTAACTTTTTGGACCTAACCATCTTTCATAATAATGGTAAAATCCACACAAAAAATTTTTTTAAACAAGTTGATGCAAATGGGTACATCCACTATGGGAGTGAGCATTATGTGAAGTGGCTATCCAATATCCCCCCAAATCAATATAAGCGCATGAGGCGGAACTGTACTAATGACATTGATTTTAAAGAACAAGTAGGGATTTTAAGGGAGCGGTTCCTAGAAAAAGAATATCCTAAGACGCTGGTCCAGAGAGCTTACAAAGAGGCTTTAAAATTTAAACAATCAGATTTGATCAAGAGAGACTCTGACCCTTTCCCTTTGGGGCTATTGAACGACAAAAGTCTGTTGAAAGCGGAAAAAGGGAAGCAGGAGTTTACTCTGAATTTTATTACTACCTATAGTGGGGATAATGTCGCTATAAGGGATACCCTCACCAAACATTGGGACATTCTGCTCAATGATCCCATTTTAAAGCCTTTTCTACCTTCTAAACCAGGTGTCACCTTTAGGCGGGCCCCAACGATCAAAACTATAATAGCTCCGAGTAGGCTTAGAACTGAGATATTGAGCCCAAAGCCCATGGCGATAGTAGGTTTCTATAAATGTGGCTCGAAAAATTGCTTATGCTGCAGGAGCATTTGCCATGGGAGGACTACTTTTTGCTCTCTAGGGAATTCGGAAAATTTTAAAATCAATTATCGTCTAACATGCCAGTCTGACCATGTTATATACCTGGTAGACTGTTCATGCGGCAAACAATATGTGGGTAGGACATCCCAGGCACTTCACAATAGGCTAAACTCCCATCGCCACAATATAAGAACAGGTTTTTTACAACATGGTCTATCCAAACATTGCACAATCTTTCATAATAAAAGTTTGGATTTTAACATAACAGCTTTTTCCCTGAGGAAGGAGGCAGATGAGCCTCAGAAACGCGTAGGCATGATCTAAATAAAGAGAATATTTTGACTTATACATGCTCGTGGTTTTTAGCGCGGCAATAAACCCGTTTTCTCCAGTCCTTCATATTCAAAATCTGCTCTATAACGGGGCCGCTGCAGAACCACCCAAGCGCTCATCCATGCTAATAAAGGGGTTGTGACTGGCACAACCCGGCCAGGTGAGTGCACTGTTTTTATCCTCTTTCACTCTGTAAACCGGGTAAAACCCTATTGCGCCTTTCTTGTCTCCCCCACTACAGCACTTGAAAATATGAAAAAATTGTTACTAAAATTTTAGGTGGGATGACTGTTACGTTACCCTGATTGAACTGATATCAACTGACCTACCTATGTTGCCGATTCATTAAGATGATTGTATCAGAAATCTGGCGTAAACACCTTTAAAAGATGTACTTTTTTGGACAATTCAGAAGTTGATAAAAAAATATCGCGAATTTTGGCGTTTACATGGCAGTCCTGAACAGCTATGTGAGGGTGGTGTGAGTAGGACAAGGTGTTGTTGTGACGCCCGGGCCTATCAGGTTGTTACAGGGTATTGTGCAATCTGCCCTTCTGCACAGTATCCACCCTCCTTGGTTACGGGTCCTGGTCCTTTGGTGTTGATAATAGCTTAGCCAATCAAAATCCTAGGAACACTTTACACTGTACCCACCAGACACACTATTGGGGGGCCTGAAGGGAAAAGGGCCGCCCATATGGGGGGTTGGTAGGGGAAAGGGAGAAAGTGACAGTGGAGCAGAGGAGAGAGTGAAGTGAACCAGGAGAGGAAGGAGGTGCAGGGGACTCTCTGAGAGAGAGAGGACACTGGCCTGGAGCAGGGCTCCTGTAGTTACTAGGTGGCTGATGTTGGTCTGGGCCTGGTAGGAGCTGGAACACTGGTTGGAGGGGATTGTGCCAAGGGGCACGGACTGCTGAGGAGGGCAGCTGGCAGCTTTGAGCTATCACCGGGCAGGGGCCATAGCACGATGTGGTACGTGGACCCTAGGCCGGAAAGTAGCTTCACACGTTCCTGTAATTTACCCGACGGGGATGAAGACTTCAAGATTCATCCCCAACCTGCTCCAAATTTGGGGTACTAGTGCACTGATGGGATAGGACCTTCCCACTACAGTCCAAAGAAATCCTACACGTGAACCCTGAGAGCAAGCTCACTCCGTTAGCCATACGGGTGAGCGGGACCCCAGAGTTTTATACCTGAGGATCCAAATAGAGACGAAGGTGCCAAGGAAAGGGCCACAGGCTAACAGCAACACCAAGGGTACGGACGCAAGCGTGCTCCCTACAAGCTGCAGTGGTACTCAGAACTCTGGTTTACAAGCTGTCGGTGTTGTTATTCCTGGACTGAGTGAGTAAACTGGAAACCCCTTTTCCTATTCCCCATGGGATCCCAAGCACCAACAATCCAACTGGCCCCGGGACACATACCCCCTACCCACGGAGGGGTTAAACATCCGGCTGCTGCACCATCGTCACCGGGCTCCCCAACAGCAACGGTGGTCCCTCACATTACCATGCACCGTGGGTGGTGTCACAAACTTTCTAACTCCCTCGTACATATCCCCCCCCCTCTTCTTTTAATTTGAGTGTTGGCGCAGATCCCCCAAATCCCGAGACCCCTCGAGCCAATGCAGATCTGGATCTGAGCGGCTCGGCCGCTGGCACGGGGGTGGTACATTGTCATATCCACCTACAGGGCCAAAATAAATGTTGGACTCAATTCTGTACTGAAATGTTATATTACTAGTATGTCCACTAACCCTGACAATCATATGTACCAACAAGTATCTATAGATGTGACCTTATCAGATCATCTCACCTCCCAATGTAACTTTGTGTGGTGCCAAACACTTTAAGGATAAGTCAAAAGATTAATTTAAAGGAGATGTCCAGTGAAAACAAATTATCATCTATGCATGGGATGCGTGATAAGTTATAGATCAGTCAGGTTCGACCACTGGGACCTGCACCGAATGATAGAACAGGGAACTTACCATTAGAATGAAATGGCTATGCCTTTATGCGACCTGTGCTCCATTGATTTCCTTATGGGCCTGAGCTATTCTACTTGTTTTTCTGGCACCATTAGAGAAAATTAATGGATTAGCGGTCAGTCGTTCCTCATTCTGAAGATTTATGCAAGTTCTAAAAGTCTAACACATACCGATTAGAAAGTTATTGTCTATACTGTGGATAGGCAATAACTTGTTTTCATTGGACTAGGCCTTAAACCTCTTAATACCAGATGTTTTAGACTTTAGTCTTTTAAAGACACAACTTAGGGACACAGTAATTGTTTTGATATTTTTATTACTGTGTTTGTACCAGTTGACATAGCCAAATGAGGGAGGTTTTTCCCAGGATGAAATGTCCTTTAATATTAGCATTTTGGTATATGTACTGTCATGGCTGAAAGAGTTGGAAACATTTAAATTATTCCAGAAAATGAAGTATTTCTCTTATAAAATTATTGCAATTACACATGTTTTGTTATATACATGTTTATTTTACTTGTGTGTATTGGAACAACACAACAAAAAAAAGGCAAATTGGTCATAATTTCATACAAAAATGGCCTGGACAAAATTGCTGGCACCTTTCCAAAATTGTGGGTAAACAATTTTGTTTCAAACATGTGATGCTCATTTAAACTCACCTATGGTAAGCCATAGGTGGTGAGTCTGTGGACTTTATGAAAAGCACACATAAAACCAGAAAAACGAGGAGAATCTAACTTAGTATTTGAATTATGTATCTATGTGTCCCACAAGTATGGTGAACAGAGAGAAGAGAGAAGCACTGCCTGAGTACTTGATATCAAAATTGTTGAAGTATGTCAACAATATCAAAGTTACAAGTCCATCTCTAGAAATCTTGATGTTCCTTTCTCTATAGTGCACAATATAATCAAGAAGTTTTCAAGCCATGGCACTGTAGCTTATCTCCCTAGACGTGGATGGCAAGGAAATATTGATGAAAGGTTACAATTCAGTCTACAAGTACATCTCAATAAATTAGAATATCATCAAAAAGTTAATTTATTTCAGTAATTCAATACAAAAAGAGAAACAAATATATTATATAGTCATTACAGAGTGATCTATTGCA
Source organism: Anomaloglossus baeobatrachus (assembly GCF_048569485.1). Taxonomy (NCBI): domain Eukaryota; kingdom Metazoa; phylum Chordata; class Amphibia; order Anura; family Aromobatidae; genus Anomaloglossus; species Anomaloglossus baeobatrachus. The sequence continues at coordinate 540,935,225 of NC_134355.1, forward strand.
GGTGTTTATTTCTGTTAATGTTGATGATTTTGCCTTACAGCCAATGAAAACCCAAAAGTTATTATCGCAGAAAATTGGAATATTATATAAGACCAACAGAAAAAATTATTTTACACTCAGAAATGTTGGTGCCTACTGAAAAGTCTGTACAGTAAATGCCTCAATACTTGGTCGGGGCTCCTTTTGCATGAATTACTACATCAATGCGGTGTGGCATGGAGGCGATCAGCCTATGGCACTGCTGAGGTGTTATGGAAGCTCAGGTTGCTTTGATATCAGCCATCAGCTTGGCTGCATTGTTGGGTCTAGTGTCTATCGTCTTCCTCTTGACATTATCCCATATCTCTTTGGTTTAATTCAAGCGAGTTTGCTGGTCGATCAAGCACAGTGATACTGTAGTTATTAAACCAGGTATTCGTACTTTTGGCAAAGTGGACAGGTGCCAAGTCCTGCTGGAAAATGAAATGAGCAGATTACATGGCTCACCAAATTGCTTGATCTCAAAGCCAAAGTCCAGATCTATGGTCCCCTTTGGGATATTCCTCCTTTGTCCTCCAGCCACTTTAATAACAATCCCTGGTCCATGATGTGATCATGGGGGAACACTATTCTCCTTATGGAGACTTTGCAAGCCAGTCTGGCTGCTTTCAAGTAAGGGGACTTATAGCTGCCACGCCCCTCTGCAAAATATTCAAATTATCTCTCCAGGACTGGAGACAAACTCTAGCGCAGCGCCACCTATTGGAAGTAGCGATCCTAAAAATTAAATGTAAATTTTTAACAAGCCTTTACATATAACTTAGGATATATATGCCAGATCAGAATCCCAATTTGCAGACACGGTATTTCGGGGTGCTTGCCCCTCGTCAGTGCAAAGTATGGGGTGTCTGATATGGCTCATGAGAAAGCTATGTGGGGATCACGGGGGACACTATTCTCCTTATGGAGACTTTGCAAGCCAGTCCATGATGTATCACCTCTGGCCGAACCTCCCGGGGATCAGCTATTCTGACAAATTCCCCAGAATTACAAAAACCAATGACTCTCTGTCCATCCATCATAACCTCCTGCTTACTTTGATGATGAGAGGAACTTGGGGCTGTGGCTCGCACACCATAAACCCCTAGTGGTCGACCATGAGTGTCGGAGTCATTAGGCAAGTCAATTTGAAGGGTTGAGAACTCTTCCCATCTTGTATTTAGCTATAGAGAATGAACAGGTCGATTTGATGCAAGGTCATTCCTCAATTGACCAGCAGGGCAAGTGTTTTGCAAATGCCCAGGCTGCCCACATCGATAACATCTCCTCTGTATCGTACTCCTTCCAGTGTGCATTCTGGAGAACCTGGTGACAAAGGCCGGAGGCCATATACTCCAACAGGGGCATCTATAGTGCAGGGGTCAGCAGTACACTCCGGTGGAGGTGGTTGTACTTCTTCCTCAGGCGGGATGGACTGCACAAGATGCACTGGACAAGGAGGAGGTGCATTGGGGTCCCTCCGAGTCCTTGCAGGACAACTGGATTGCAGGTGCTCAGGTTGCCCGCACCCATAACATCTCCTATCTGTAATTCATCAAGAGCGTGGTCGGAACTGCTGGGGCCCAGAATTGTGAGCCATGGTTGCCATCAGCCTGCAGCTGTGTGGAGGAGCAGATATAACTGGAGGGGGCTGGGGAGCATGAAAAGACTGTGGCTTATTGTCCAGAAGCCCCCTCCATTGCGGTCGGATAGAAAGGGCCTCATCAGCAAGGGCTGCAGCTCAATCCAAGGTGCACGGCGTGCGCTCTCTCACCTATTCCCATATTTCTGAGGAACACTTAGAAAGAAATTGTTCTATAAGAAATACCTGTATAACATCTTCCACAGTGAAGACGTCTTTCGCTTACAGCTATCTCCGACATGCCTGGGACATCTTATGGGCATACATCCTAAACGTTCCCCTCGTGGTGCATGGGAGGTCTTGGAACTGTGCCCTATGTGAGTCTGGGTGATGGCATGGTAATCCAGGATGGTCCGCTTTACAATGTTGTAATCACGGTTCTGCTGTGAGTCAATGGTGTAATAAGCCTTTGCCAGGCTTCCGTTCAGGAGTCCCACTAACAAACACAACCAGCCAGTGTGGGGCACCTCCATCACAGCACACTGCTGCTCAACGTCCTTGAAAACCCTTCCACATTTCAGCCTCATCAAATGGCTTGAAGTCTACTCGGGTAATCCGTACAGGCTCTCGGATTGCTGAGTTTACACTCCAACTCATATTATTCCCTCTGCCAGACTCCATTGCTTTTTGTCTCCTCTGTGCTCGGCGAGCAGCCTCCTTCTTATACTCCTGAGATACACCTGGGCCCAGAACCACCATCTCTTTTTCGAACCACACCAACCACTGGCTTTTTGGGGCAGGGATCGCCGTCTCCAGTGCTTGTCCATCAGACATCTTTGATGAGGTGGTCTGGCTCACACCCACCAGTAGATCAATTAAGGCCTCTTTACTTAGTCAATGGTTGTCCATGCTCAGATCTCTGGCTCTCTGATGTAGACTGGATGCAGTCCAGTTTCTGTACTCACTCTGTGCGTGGATCTCCATTAGGCTGTGCTCTGTTGATCCCACTGTTGCCACCAGTTGTGACGGGGTCATTCTCCAATGTCACACATTCATCAGAGCAAGAGATAGGTGAAGAATCCAAGAAACATTTATTCCAAGCAAAACAGAATGTCCATCAAATAATACACCACACGGAGGGTAAAAATAGTCCAGAAATGGCATAAATGTCCCAGAGTTCAGTCACAATCCTCCAGCAGTCCTTCTCCAGAGAAATCGGGGTTTCTCACAGTCTCTCTGGGGTGCTGGTCGCAGCCTCAGCGTCTCCCTCAGAGGTTCAATCTTACACCTTCTCTTTTCTGCTGCTCAGCCAGACTGAATCACTAATCCCCCAGGTAAGCAGAGAGTTTAGGTGGATTTCAGCCCCCCTCCCCTACACCTAGGGACAGAAGCATTTCAAGGACTTATATTCCTGCAGACAGGATAAACAATACATTGAATAGACAGACCACCACGCCCAAAATATGAACCCACATGAAATTGTACATGACACACAATATCCCACCATCACAGCACCCTTTAAATATGACAAACCTAGAGTACTTTGCAAAAGAAGAGTGGTCCAAAATTCCAGCTGAAGGGTATCAGAAGCTTACTGATGGTTATAGGAAATGATTGATTGCAGTTATTTATTCCAGAGAGTGTGCATCCAAATATTAAGTGTTGGGTTCTAACAATTTTGCTCGGTCCATTTTTGAGTTTTGTGTGAAATTTTGTTCAACTCTCTTTTTTTATGTTGTTTCAATATACAAAAAGGAAATAACAAGTATGTGTAATTGCAATATTTTCTGAGAGAAATACTTTTAGCCATGACTGTATAATGTATTGAAAAACTTTTAGGATTATTTTTTCTAAAGAGGATAATGGAAAACCCCCCAGGAATTCTGCAGATTTTTGGGTATTATTTCAAAAGTGATGACGAAACTGTGCTCACCAACAATAGGACCATTGCACTGTGTTATAGGCTGCGGTGGTCAGGTGATTAGAACAGCATGTCATTAGACAAATATCAGATAGTGCACAGTGCAAACAACTTTGCTGCTGCAGCCAATCACAGGCCTAGTAATTCTGTGGTTGGTGAGCTTGGTGACATCATCACTGCTGATCATCACAAACATTCAGGTGTGATACAGCAGGTATTCTTGATTTTATTTTTAGCACTTTAACTTTGACCATTTTTCTTTCTCCTTTTTTATTTCTTTTTAATTTTATCGCATTAGGGGTTAAAGTTGTTGCATACTGCGTGTGACTGGTGTTGATGTCCTAAATAGATATTAACAATGACCAGTCTTGTGCCGCTTGCCAAGGCCTAATTCAGACATCCAATTTTCACATAGAATGCTACTTGTGATTTTCACAGACAGCAGTCAAACCTATGATTCTTCCTGGACTAAGATGTCCATGGAAAATTGCGGAGACATGTCTGATTTTGATCTAAGGGGCACTTTGCACACTACGACATCGCAAGCCGATGCTGCGATGCCGAGCACGATAGTCCCCGCCCCCGTCGCAACTGCGATATCCTTGTGATAACTGCCGTAGCGAACATTATCGCTACGGTAGCTTCACATGGACTCACCTGTCCTGCGACCATCACTCTGGCCGGTGACCCGCCTCCTTATTAAGGGGGCGGGTTGTATGGCGTCACTGCGACGTCACACGGCAGGCGGCCAATAGGAGCGGAGGGGCGCAGATGAGCGGGATGTAAACATCCCGCCCACCTCCTTCCGCATATCCTACGGAAGCCGCAGTGACGCGGTAGGAGTTGTTCCTCGCTCCTGCGGCTTCACACACAGCGATGTGTGCTGCCGCAGGAACGAGGAACAACATCGGACCGTCGCATCAGCGTAATCATGGATTACGCCGATGCTGCACCGATGATACGATTATGACGCTTTTGCGCTCGATAATCGTATCATCAAGCCTTTACACACTACGATGTCGCATGCGATGCCGGAAGTAAGTCATTTTCAATTTGACCCCATCGACATCGCACCTGCGGTGTCGTAGTGTGCAAAGCCCGCCTAAGAGTTGGATCAAAATCAACAATACAAGTGTTTTGGTCCATAAAAAAATATCAGACCATACTTGGATGTCCTTCAAGCTTGAGTGCAGTCAAAATTTCATTGACTGTCATAAAAGAAAAGGTGGAGAAACTTTATTTCTTCACATACAAGAAAAACAGATGTCACTTGGACCAAACTGATCAAAGTCTGATCAGAATAATTGGACTGTTTTTCTTGTGTCGTGGGCGGGGAGGACGCCACTGCGCTGCGCTCGCTAACGCTCGGGTCCGGCGCTGCTGCGATGGCTGCTTGGTGGCTCAAGTGGTGGGCCGGATCCGGGGACTCGAGCGGCGCTCCTCGTCCGTGAGTGAAAGGGGTGGTTAGTTTGGGGAATTTAGTCCGTGACGCCACCCACGGGTCGTGGTGAAGATAGGCACCACCGCTGCTGATGACGGGGATCCCGGGAGCGATGGTAAGGAGCAGCTGGGATGTTGTTTTCCCCCTTCGTGGGTAGGGGTTGCTGGTCCCGGGGCCCGATGATGTGACGGGGAGGCAGGGTTGGTGAGGTGCAGGGTTGCAGGGACAGCGCGGCGCGGTGCCGGATGGCACGGGTGTACTCACTCAGCAAGAAAAATACAAAGTCCTCGGTAAACCAAACGGCTGGATGGACGGGTCCCGCACCTGGCTGCAGGGTCTCTCCCCAGACAGGTGATGGCGGCTGCCTTTCCCTGCACCTTGATGTTTTCCTTCTGACTACTATGGATTCCCAATGGTAGTCTGCTGCCCGGTGTATGGGTACCGGAGGAGCCCGTTTGCCCGCAGGCGCTGGCCCTTGGGTCTCTAGCCTTAGGCGGTAGCTGTATACCCTCACGGTGTGGGCGGTTGCCTTCAATCGGGACTTTTGCTGTTATGAAACTCCTGGGGTTCCAGTCACATTCGGATTTGACTATTGGCGGCGGCTCCAAGCCTGGTCGGGGTCCGATGGCCCTGCCTGTATGTGCTGGCTTCACTTCGCTCCCCGGTCAGTACCGGCAGAACAACGCCCGACCCCGGTCCTACGGTTCTGCGTTGCTTCACAACTCCTGCAGACGGCCACCACAGTCTGCCAACCTTGCTGTCAGTGCCTGGGCCACAAACCCAGACACCCAAGTGCTCACTCCTCTCACTTCTAACTCCAAACTCTATCTGACACTGTTCCCGCCTCCAGGCCTGTGAACTCCTCGGTGGTCCCGGGGCCCGATGATGTGATGGGAAGGCAGGGTTGGTGAGGTGCAGGCCGGCCGACGGGGTGGCGCCGACCAATACGTGCAGCGGGGAATGCAGCTGGCTGAGCGACAGCAGACCGGGCCCCTCGGCCGCAGCGACCGGTCCCTCTGGGACACAGGGGCGTGGGTCACTCACCCACTCCTCCGATTCTGTTTTCGCCTCACGGGCCTGCACGGTCATCACCACTTCCACCATTCCAGCCTCCCATTCTTGCACCAGGAGCTGGAGCCGGGTCTGCAGCCTGCGGCTTAACTGGGCCAACCGAGCCTCCACCCATGCCGCTGTTCCGGGCGTGGGTCTGTTGGACGGGACGGACATCCTACTTGCTCGGCCTCCAGGAACGGGATATCTTGCAGAGTCCTGGTGTCCTCGCTTTCCATAGCCTCGAATACATCAGGCAGACACACTCTCACGCCCCCTTGGTACTCTTCAGCACTTCCGTTTGTTGGGGACGGGGCCTCGCTTTCGCGCCTTCCCTGCTTGGAATAGACGCTTGAGCAGGAGATTTTCGCGCCAAAGATGGCGGCGCTTCAAAATTTTCGGCCGGACACCGCCAGCGGAGATCACAAGGCGCACTTCTACTGGTAAGTAGATGGGTTCAATCCTGTTCGTGATGCCAAGTTGTCACGGGCGGGGAGGACGCCACTGCGCTGCGCTCTCTAACGCTCAGGTCCGGCGCTGCTGCGATGGCTGCTCAGTGGCTCGAGCGGTGAGCCAGATCCGGGGACTCGAGCGGTGCTCCTTGCCCGTGAGTGAAAGGGGTGGTTAGTTTGGGGAATTTAGTCCGTGACACCACCCACGGGTCGTGGTGAAGATAGGCACCACCGCTGCTGATGACGGGGATCCCGGGAGCGATGGTAAGGAGCAGCTGGGATGTTGTTTTCCCCCTCCATGGGTAGGGGTTGCTGGTCCCGGGGCCCGATGGTGTTACGGGGAGGCAGGGTTGGTGAGGTGCAGGGTTGCAGGGACAGCGCAGCGTGGTGCCGGATGGCACGGGTGTACTCACTCAGCAAGAAAGGTACAAAGCCCTTGGTAAATCAAATGGCTGGATGGATGGGACGGGTCCCGCAGCCGGCTGCAGGGTCTCTCCCCGGACAGGTGATGGCGGCTGTCTTTCCCTGTACCTTGATGATGTTCTCCTTCTGACTACTATGGATTCCCAACGGTAGTCCGCTCCCCCGTGTATGGGTACCAGAGGAGCCCGTTTGCCCGCAGGCGCTGGCCCTTGGGTCTCTAGCACTGTTCCCGCCTCCAGGCCTCTGAACTCCTCGGTGGGTGGGGCCAACCACTTGGCTCCTCCCCACCTGGTGTGGACATCAGACTCTGGAGGGAGGCAACAAGGATTTTTGTTTGGCTGGTGTCCCTGTCTAATGGGGGTGGGGGTGTTTGTGTGTTATCTGTGACGACCTTGCTAGGCCAGGGCGCCACATTTGCATGCTGAAAAATCAGATGTGTGAATGAGTCCTAAGGGCAGGCATACAGTGTTGAGTCTCAACACAGGCATACAGTATTGGTCACAACACAGCAGAAATATAGTGTCCTAATGGGTACTGCTGTGTAACATTAGGACCGAGGTGTCACTTTCAGGGCTCTTTTAAATCAGAGTATAGTATGGCTGAGTGCTATCCGTGTTTTATAGGACAGCACTTGGACCAGCGTTATACTATGGGGCTTTGCTGATCTACAAATATTTTCTCATGTTGATTTGGCATGAAGAACAACTGCAGCATACTGCAAGTGCCTTTGCAAATTGGATCACCTGCACCCATACAGGTCTACGGGTGCATGTGAAACACTGGACTGCACACAGATGACATCCAAGTGCAGTCCAATGTTGACAGAGTTAGGCGATGGAGAGACTAAAGGCTACTTTACACACTGCGATATCGGTCCCGATATCGCTAGTGTGGGTACCCGCCCCCATCTGTTGCGCGACACGGGCATATCGCTGCCCGTGCCGCACAACATCGCCCAGAGCCTTCACACATACTTACCTGCCCGGCGACGTCGCTGTGACCGGCGAACCGCCTCCTTTCTAAGGGGGCGGTCCGTGTGGCATCACAGCGACGTCACTGAAGCGTTACTGAACCGACGCCCAATAGCAGCGGAGGGGCGGAGATGAGCGGGACGTAACATCCCGCCCACCTCCTTCCTTCCGCATAGCGGCCGGGAGGCAGGTAAGGAGAGGTTCCTCGTTCCTGCGGCGTCACACGCAGCGATGTGTGCTGCCGCAGGAACGAGGAACAACTTCGTTACTGCTGCAGTAACGATTTTTAAGAATGGACCCCCATGTCGCCGATTAGCGATTTTGCATGTTTTTGCAACAATGCAAAATCACTTATCGGTGTCACACGCAACGGCATCGCTAATGCGGCCGGATGTGCATCACAAATTCCGTGACCCCAACGACTCCGCATTAGCGATGTCGCAGCGTGTAAAGCCCCCTTAAGGTCTCCATCTTCTCTGCACCTGTGATCCGATTCTTGCTTGTGATAGAATCGGAGCACAGTGAATGACTTTTTGCTAACGCTGGCAGAAAGGTTTGAGCCAAGTGTGATTAACATATTGCATATGATGCTCTCACATTGGATGCTATACGCCAGCGTAACACAGACTTCAGTCTATGTATTTTATGTTACAATACCACAAATGAACAAATTTGGTTGAACTAGATGGACCTAAGGTTGAACTAGATGGACCTAGGTCTTTTTTCAACCTAAGTAGCTATGTAAATAATTACAAATAGCATGATGTCCCATATGAAAACAAGTATCTTTATAAGCTGTAAAACTAAATAAATTACAATTACAAGGTAAATCATTCAAAATGGCATTAAGTCCAAAAGATATTAATTATGCTATATACTGTATGTTGCAATAAATAACTTTAAATATATAGATAGTATAAATCGGTATTGATCACCAATTACAAGACAGAAGAAGCAATAGAGCAAAGGTGAGCAGGGCTACCTTAACCTATGCCACTGCAATTGAGCTACAAATAACTGGATGTGCTTATGTCTCTTGCCTTTTGTCCTGCTCAATGACATGCTATCAGGGATATCCAGAGCTTCATTGCAAGCAGTTGTCGGGAAAATAATGCTCCCTTCATCTCAGTCTCGGGATTAGCTGAGGTGAACAGTGCGCTTATGACCTCTGCCTGTGATGGACTTACATATAACATTGGACAGTCATGCACTTATCAGGTCAAGATGCTGGGAGATCAGCACATCCCTGGGTGGTGCTGTGTTGCTCAGAGTTATTTGTAGCTCCTTTGCAGTGGCAAAGTTAGGGAGTACACTGAGGACGTTTGCTGCTGTCTTGGCACCCACAATGAATGTGTGTGCAGCACATCGAGCATTCAGCTTTAGTAGTATTTCTTAGTCTGGTGACTTATAGAAATCAATAAATGAGTTGAGTCACAGCAAGGGGCCCTGCTTTGGATGGGGAGCCCTGGGCAAGTGCTCAGTCTGCTCCCCCTAAAGCAGCCCTGCCCACCCATCAATTTCATCAAGTTTTGCTACTAAAGTGGCAGGGTATCAGACACAGCTGATTGAATAAGAATCAACTCAGTGTACTCCAATAAATTCTTCATTAAGACTGGTGTGCACTACAAGGCCCTGTGCGCACACTATAGTTTTGTGGTATGACATTTTGTTTTTAAGGCTGCTTTACACGCAACGACATCGCTAGTGAAAGCACCCACCCCCGTCGCTAGTACCTGTCACGCGTACTTACCTGCCTTTTTTCTAAGGGGGGGCGGTTTGTGCAGCATCACAGCGACGTCACACGGCAGGCGTCCAATAGAAGCGGGGGGACGGAGAGCAGCCGAATGAAAGTCACGCCCACCTCGTTGCTGGAGGATGCAGGTACGGTGTTGTTCCTCGTTCACGGGGTGTCACACATAGCGATGTGTGCTGTCTCAGGAACGACGAACAACCTGCATCCAGCACCAGCAACAATATTTGGGAAAGGAACAACGTATCAATGATTAGGTGAGTATTTTGATCAGTAACGGTCATTCGTAGCTTTCTCACGCAACAACGTCGCTAACGATGCTGGATGTGCGTCACGAATTCCGTGACCCCGACGACATCTCATTAGCGATATTGTTGCGTGTAAGACCCCTTTAGAGTATAAAAATAATTAAAAGTTTAACATTTGTTACATTTTCAACATTTTCTTCACATGTTAGATACATTCTTAAAAATCATCAAACACATGGCCTAATTTTACCATTATCATAAAGTACAATGTGTCATGAAAAAAAATAATCTAAAAAAAATCACTGGGATATATTGAAACATTCAAAATATATTACTACATAAAGTGACTTATGTCAGATCTGAAAATGGAGCTTAGTCACAAATAACTAGCTGCCTGGGAAAAAGGTTAAAGTAGACAAAAAAACTCCCAAAACTGCAACGTGAACAGATGCATAACTGAACATGACATAAAATAAAAAAGGAGAGAGTTTTCACTCTGAAATGCTAAACATGAAAACCATGAATGTAAGAATATAAATATGCATTACTGCTAAGGGAAATGTAAGAAAAAATGAGATATTTAGGATAGAAAAATGGCCATTTTTATATCTGCCCAGTCGCCACGTCAAGGCATACCTCATATACTGGGTAGCTACTCTGAACTAAATCCTTTCTCTGGGTTTAAAAACCTCCTGTGTATGGGCAAATAGGAACCTGCTATATAGGATAAGATTACCTGTGACTAGTGGGGGAGGGGTGCACGATCAGAAGGCATGACCCCCATTAATCTAGGCTGAAGACTTGATGGTACTTCCAAAACTGAAATGTGAACAAGTGCATAACTAAACATGACATAAAATAACAAAAAAGAGACAGATTGCACTCTGAAATGCTAAAGCATGAAACCCATAAATGTAAGAATATAGACCTGCATTACTGCTAAAGGAAATCTAAGAAAAATTAGATATTTAGCATATAGAAATGGCCATTTCTATATTTGCCCAGTTTTGTAATTTTATGGGAAAGAGGTTACGGCAGAGGTGTCTAACCTGCGGCCCGAGATGGTTGTTAATGTGGCCCAACAAAGATTTCCAATTTACTATTGTGCTTAATTGTATATTGGGTTGCTGATCCAGGTTTTCTGGTTATATGTTTATGCATATTAGCCGTTTGAGTAAAAAAACAACAAAACAAAAAAACCATCATCCACATAGAAGGTGAATTTATTGGTGAGGTGTACCTATTTGTCTATGATACAGATAGTTATATTCAATGTATCCTCTTACAGTTACTAAATATATCTTTCAGTATTGCCACCAGCAGTTAAAAGGTAAAATCAATTAATTCAGGTGATGCTAAATGATTAAGTCAAATCTGGTAGCTAATCATGAAGCACAGCTCCTAGCTATTATTTTTCAGTGTACCGTAGCTGACTAAAGATTACTTGGAAAGACGTATTATTATGCTTGTGGGAATTCATGTCTCAGCCAATGTAGTTATTTAAGATCTCTAATTTGCATAAACACCAAAACACTGACAAGCTATACATATACGGCACCTTCCATTAAAGAGTTATTGACCCAAACAAACAGCTGCTGCAATGAGGTGCAATTGAGGTGATTTAGACAGAATCTGGTCTCTAGTCTCTTGTCCGGAATTAGCCGCTCGCTATAGAAAGACTGCAGCATTTTCCTTTCATAAAATTATCATTTTTATATCAGAGGCTCCAAAATGCGTTGTCAAAGATATTTTATAGCAATAATTATAAAGAATGTCCATTTGAACCCTTTGAGCTTTTGCGGGTTTTATTGCACCCAGTAGAGTTCCCTGTAGGAGATCAAGATATTTATGTTAGCAATATATGCAAGAATTGAGAACATAAAATTAAATGACCAGGCAGAAATGTCATTTATGTGAAGGAAGGTACGTATTTGATCTGAATTCTGCTTCTAGGTTAGGTTTAGTTCTCAATTGTCCACAATCAGTGAGCATTTTTAATCACACATTCCTTAGCTATCTTTTTAATATTGCACTAGAAGAGGTGGTAAGATATTCAATGTGAAATGTTAAATGGGAACTGGCTGTACAATTCTGATAAAAGTGCTCACTAAAATAGAAGTACATATTGTATGCAATTGTTTTATGAGAGGCATTATGGTTACTGAAATCACATTTCACCATTACCGACTGCTGAGAGAAAAGTCATTAAGATATTTGGCAGGCCTATGCAATTTTTCAAGTGCGCTAAACTATTAGACCTGAGAAGAAATCTACAGAAAGCTGTTTCAATAAAATAGCCATTGTAGTAAATTTTTACTGGATTCATTTTATGTTTTTCAGAACTACCTCCATAACTGCTTGTTCTATAAAATATACACACGCAACATTTATGGGCCGTTTGCACCCTAAAATCACTCAAGATTACTTTAAAACATCACTTATGCTTAAAGACTAATCCAAAGAGATTACGGTGGTGCTTGAAAGTTTGTGAACCCTGAAGAATTTTTTATATTTCTTTATACATTTAACCTAAAATTACATCAGTTTTTTAGTAAGTCCAAAAAGTTAAAGATGAGCAGATTGATCCGTAAAGGAACAAGTTCAATTCGAATTTCCTGAAATTCATATTTTCATGTGAATTCGAAAACTTTGATCTACAGGTTGCCAAAAAAAGGGGTATAATGTCTTTTTGCAAAGCTGAATGGTCTTCCAAATAAATCCTTGCAGCTATGAGATTCTCACAAATTTATTTACCATGAATTGAACTCTTTAATAAAATGTAATGAAGCCAGTGAATTTCAATATATTTTCTTATTTCTACTAAAAGTAGATAAATAGAATCAAAACAAACCATTGAGTAAAAAATATGAGATATTGTCAATTTGTATTGAGGAAAATTATCCAATAACACATGTCTACAAGTCACAATAGTATATGAACCAAAAGATTAACAGATTAGTAATGGGCGGACCCGGACTGTAAAAGTCCAGACCCGCACTGGTTCAAAGGTACCTGACTGCTGAACCCGAGCCCGGAATTCTCAGGGAATTTTGGGTATTTATCTAGATCCGGCACTCAGGTAATACAAAAAAAAAAAATGAAAAAGAAAGAAAAAAATAATAAAGCAAGCGGGCTGTACTTACCGAGGCTTCAGCACAGCTGTAACTGCTTCCTGGATGCTCTTTCATTTCACTAACTTCCTTGCATTTGCACTGCTTTCCCTGACCACTGGTATCTGTGATTGGTTGCAGTCAGACGTGCCCCCATACTGAGTGACAGTGTGTCTGATGCTTCCAATCACAGACCTTGTCTGTAGGTCTATAACGTACAGTAAAAATAAATAAGTAAATAAAAAATTGATGTAGTGTCCCTCCATGTTATGATACCCAGCACAGATAAAGCATAAGGCTATAGGCTGCAACCCTCAGATGTGTGCTTATCTTGGTTGTGTAGCAAAATAGAAGCAACTGCGTGCAACTTTTTTTTATAAAAAAAATATTTAAATGAATAATTTAAAAAAACAGCATGTGGTTCCCCCAAAATTTTAATACTCAGCTAAGATAAAGCCTAACAGCTGGGGGGGTGCTATCCTCATGCTGGGGAAACCCATGGTTATTGCCCCTCCAGCCTAAAAGTAGCAGCCTGCAGCTACCAAAGTATGCTGCACTCATTAGATATGACAATCACAGAACTTTACCCGACTATTCCTGATTGTTCTGGTGCAGTGGAAATCAGGGTAAGAAAAGGATAATGTCAGCTCACAGCCCACTTGCTCCTTTCCTTCTATCCCTTCTACCACCATTTTTAATCACCGGATTAAGTTCTGGGATTGTTGCATCTAATGGATGTGGCAATTTTTGGTGGCTGCAGGTTGCTATTTTAGGCTGGGGGGGCTATAACCATGGGTGTTGTGAATGTTAGTTATGTCTTGGCTGCTGGGAGGCTCCCTCTGGTGGCCAGGAATGGTTTGGACAGAGACCAGGTGTGTTGTGCAGTGGGTGTTTCCTTTGCTAACTCTCTGCTTATTTAAGTCCTGGTCTGATTGCAGGCTGTTGCCGGATGTCAGTTGTTCTTTGTATCTCTAGCCTGCTTAATCCTGCTCTACACCACATCTACTCCAGATAAGTGCTTGCTCTTTATTTATTGTCTGTTTTTTTTGCTTATCTGGGTTTGTCATTTGTTGTGGTTTGTTTCAGTTTATTTCCTTCCAGGGATTTTCCCCCTCTGTGGATTGTTGAGGAACTCCCTGCAGTTCTGTGTGGAGTATAGCTCCTTTGGGTCCATGTGTTTGTGGCTTGTTGAATTTGTTATAATTCTTGTTTTCTGTTCATTGGTATGACAAGGGCACCTGGTATAGGACGGAGTTCAGATCGAGCGATCTGAGGGCCTTTTTGTACTATCAGGAAGTTGGTATTTTGCAGGGTTTTTCTCTGGCAACCATCAGTCCCTTTCCTGTCCTTTCCTATTTTAGTCAGCGGGGGCCTCACCTTTTTCTAATCCTTTCATCTACCTGTGTATTGTGTTTTTCCTATATCACCGCAGTCTTTGAATGTGGGGGGCTTGCTATTCTTGTCTATTTTCTGAGGCAGAGAGTATTCATCTTTCCTACCTTTAGGATAGTGAGTTCTCCGGCTGGGTTCGTGGTGCACAGGATGTTAGTTCACCCCTCGGCTACTTCTAGTTGTGTTGGTTAGTAAAGGGATGGCGGCCAGATTAGTTGCCAATGCTCTTGTCACCTTTTTGCCAATGATTTGTGGTGGTCTTCCATGGTTCCGGATCATAACAGTAGGGCAGGTAGTGGATAAATTGTTTCAGTCCCAAGAAACTGCCCAAAAGTTTGCCAACCGGCGTCGGACTGTTGGTCCCCGGTTTAAAGTAGGGGACATGGTGTGGTTGTCCTCTAAAAATATTCCTATGAGAGTTCCGTCTCCTAAATTTAAGCCCAGATTTATTGGACCTTATAAGATTTCGGAGATTATTAATCCTGTATCTTTCCATTTGACTCTGCCTGCGTCATTTAAGATTCACAATGTCTTCCATAAGTCCTTGTTGAAGAAACATGTGGAGCCGGCAGTTCCTGCAGCAGCGCCTCCTGACCCTGTTTTGGTACAAGGGGATCTGGAGTATGAGGTTGAAAAAATTCTGGATTCCCGTCGCAGTAGGCATCAGCTTCAGTACCTTGTGAAATGGAAGGGTTATGGGCAGGAGGATAACTTTTGGGTTGTGGCTTCTGACATTCATGCGGACAGGTTGGTTTGCGCCTTCCATCCTGCTCATCCCGAGTGACCCGGTGGCGTGGGTGAGGGTTCAGTGACCCCTCCTCAAGGGGGGGTACTGTTGTGAATGTTAGTTATGTCTTGGCTGCTGGGAGGCTCCCTCTGGTGGCCAGGAATGGTTTGGACAGAGACCAGGTGTGTTGTGCAGTGGGTGTTTCCTTTGCTAACTCTCTGCTTATTTAAGTCCTGGTCTGATTGCAGGCTGTTGCCGGATGTCAGTTGTTCTTTGTATCTCTAGCCTGCTTAATCCTGCTCTACACCACATCTACTCCAGATAAGTGATTGCTCTTTATTTATTGTCTGGTTCTTTTGCTTATCTGGGTTTGTCATTGTTGTGGTTGGTTTCAGTTTATTTCCTTCCAGGGATTTTCCCCCTCAGTGGATTGTTGAGGATATCCCTGCAGTTCTGTGTGGAGTATAGCTCCTTTGGGTCCATGTGTTTGTGGCTTGTTGAATTTGTTATAATTCTTGTTTTCTGTTCATTGGTATGACAAGGGCACCTTGTATAGGACGGAATTCAGATCAAGCGATCTGAGGGCCTTTTTGTACTATCAGGAAGTTGGTATTTTGGGTTTTTCTCTGGCAACCATCAGTCCCTTTCCTGTCCTTTCCTATTTTAGTCAGCGGGGGCCTCACCTTTTGCTAATCCTGTCATCTATCTGTGTATTGTGTTTTTCCTATATCACCGCAGTCTTTTAATGTGGGGGGCTTGCTATTCTTGTCTATTTTCTGAGGCAGAGAGTATTCATCTTTCCTACCTTTAGGATAGTGAGTTCTCCGTCTGGGTTCGCGGTGCACAGGATGTTAGTTCACCCCTCGGCTACTTCTAGTTGTGTTGGTTAGTAAAGGGATGGCGGCCAGATTAGTTGCCAATGCTCTTGTCACCTTTTTGCCAATGATTTGTGGTGGTCTTCCATGGTTCCGGATCATAACACATGGGTCTGACCAGCATGAGAATACCAGCCCCCAGCTGTCGGCTTTATGGGTATCAAAATTTGGGGGGAACCATAAGCCGTTGTTTAAAATTATTTATTTAAATAATTTAAAAAAGCCGCATGCGATTCCTCTTATTTTGATGCCTAGCCAAGATAAGTGCACGAGTGGGGGATGCAGCCTGCAGCTGAATGCGGTCTGGGCATCATAATATTGAGGGACCCTACTCCAATTTTTTTCTACATTTATTTCTTTAAAGACACGCAGACAGGGTCTGTGATAGAAAGAATCAGACACACTGTCCTTCAACATGGGGGTGCATCTGACTGCATCCAATCACAGACGCTGGTGGGCGGGGGAAGCAGTGCATATGCAATGAAGGTAACGCACGCCCTGAAACTGAATGAGTGGCCAGGAAGCAGTTACAGCTGTGCTGGAGCCTCAGTAAGTACATCCCACTTGTTCCTATCCCCCTATCCATTCTACCACCATTTTTAATTACTGGATTCTGGTCCCCATACACTCATATGGGGACCAGCCTCTGGCCAGATATCTGGGATAAATCCTGGGCCAGAACCTCATTTATTTTTTAACCCAGTTAGGTCCCTGTTATCTGCAAGTCCGCCCATTACTACAGATAATATGAAGGTGATATTAGAGTTTGGTGTTTTCAGTCAATGGTATGACATACAGGTGTGAGTGGGTAACCTGCTGTATTTAAGAACACTGATCTATCAAAGTCTGATCTTCATAAGGCTAGCTTCACACTTGCGTTGTTTTGACACAAACGGAATCCGTCACTAATGTAGTACAGTTCATTTATTTACATTGGAAGCGCGTTACTATGGTGCGTGTGTGTGTCATGCAGTACCCGCTTGTGTCCACATGATGTCCGCTTTCACTGTAAATAAATGATCTGTGCTGTATTTGCCCGAATCTGTTAAAATAGCACAAATGTGAAACGGCCCTAACACAATTTTAAGGATGTGTTTCATGGCAAAAACAAATGAGATTTATAAGGACCTCAGAACAAGAGTTGCTGATACTCATCAAGCTAGAAATTATTACACAAACTGCATACAAATGGAATAAATTTACTACCATTACAGTCCATCCCAGGAAAGGGCAACCTAGAAAGAGTGTTCCAAGAATAAGGCATATAATAATATTCCTCAAGGTCAAAAAGGAACCGTTGATGATGTCTAAGCAACGAAAGGTCTCTCACATCAGCTTATGTTAACGTTAATCATCAGAAATACACTGAAGAACATTGTTACATATGGAAAGATTACAAAGAGAAAGCTACTGTTATTGAATTATTGTTTTGAGGATAGAATAGGTCAAATTAGAGCTTTATGAAATAAATGAGAAGCATTATGTTTGGAGAAAGAAAAACACTTCATCACAGCATAGAAACCTTATAACATCTATGAAACATAGGGTTACTATTGTAATTGTTTTTCTCTATGTGAGGCTTGATGGTGCTGATCTGATCAGCGAAAAATGCATAGGTGATCAGACTTTGCAGGCATAAAACCCCTATGAGGATTACTAAAATAAATAAAAAAAAGTGTAAAATAAAAGAATATATATATATATATATATATATATATATAATAAAAAAAACAAAGTTCAATTCACCACCCTAGGTCCCATTGGAAATAAATCAGTTATTTTTTTTTTTTTTTTTAAATGCATATTTGGTATTTCTATGTTCAAAAAATGCTCGATCTATCAAAATATAAAATCAATTCATTTGAACAGTACACGCAGTGGTGAGACAAGAATTCCAAATGCAAAAATCACATTTTTTGGTCGCCACAACTAGAGTTGAGCGCGGTTCGCGGTTCGAGGTTCTCCAGTTCGCGGCTCGAGTGATTTTAGGGGCTGTTCTAGATCAAACTAGAACTCGAGCTTTTTGCTAAAGCTCGATAGTTCTAGATACGTTCGAGAACGGTTCTAGCAGCAAAGAGACAAGCTAATTACTAGCTGGCTTTACGCTGTAATAGTGTAAGTCACTCTGTGACTCACACTATTATGACATTTCAGTGTATAGTGTGCGGGAACAGCGCATTCAGATCACTGCTGTTTGGATAATGGCGATCGCCATTTTTTTTTTTCTCCTTGTCTTCCTTCCCTAAGCGCGCGCGTGTAGTGGGGCGGGCCAGCATGTCAGCCAATCCCAGACACACAAACAGCTAAGTGGACTTTTAGCCAGAGAAGCAACGGCATGTGTGATAGGATGTCCATGTCACATGTCCCTGCATTATAAAAACGAGTATCTGCCCGTCCGGACGCCATTATCTCTTCTGCGTCTGGGTCTCAGTCACAGCTGGCGTAGCTCCTGTCTCCGATACTGCTGTCTACGCTCTATACACAGCGCTATACAGAATAGGGATAGAAGTTTCTTTCAGCCCTTGTAAGGGCTAATACCGGCAGGGTCAGAGCCATAGGTGACAGTTAGGGCCGTGAAAACAGATTTTAACAGCTACACAAGATGACAGCGTCTGTGTAGCAAAGGTCAGGGATTTCCTCGCTGCATTTCGCCATTAGGAGGGATAGAAAGGGAGGCTTCCTTTCCTCTACCCAGACCCACAACCCTGACACTGTACCCTCCTGCCCTTTTCACACTCAAACTCATTGTTACTAAGCCATTATACTAGCAAACACTGAGGAAACTTAGTGGCATCCTAAACATGGCTGTTGGACAGTTAGAAAGAGGGGTAAAGGGAAAAGTGCTAGGAAGGCTAGTCCTGAACTGACACACCCCAATAGGTTTGCAAACTTGGCAGATGAGGGAGATGTCATTACAGGGGTAGCATTGCTGCAGCAAGGCATGACCTCTGAACGCGAGAGGAGTGTCTGCTCCAGTAAGGGGGGGAATAGGAGTGCAGGGCAGGCAAGGCAGGTACTGGTAGTGGGGGACTCAATTATTAGGGGGACAGATAGGGCAATCTGTCACAAAGACAGGGATCGCCGAACAGTGTGTTGTCTTCCTGGCGCTCGAGTTCGGCACATCGCTGATTGGGTTGACAGATTACTGGGAGGGGCTGGGGAGGACCCAGCAGTCATTGTGCACATTGGCACAAATGACAAAGTTAGAGGTAGGTGGAAGGTCCTTAAAGATGATTTCAGGGAATTAGGTTGTAAGCTTAAAGCAAGGACCTCAAAGGTGGTATTTTCGGAAATACTACCTGTGCCACGAGCCACACCAGAGAGGCACAGAGAGATCAGGGAGGTTAACAGGTGGCTCAGGAATTGGTGTAGGAAAGAGGGTTTTGGGTTCCTGGAGAATTGGGCCGACTTTTCAGTTGGCTACAGATTCTATGCTAGGGATGGGCTGCATCTTAATGGGGAAGGTGCAGCTCTGCTGGGGCAGAAAATGGCTAGAAGGTTGGAGGAGTGTTTAAACTAGGAATGGGGGGCGAGGGTATTCACTTTATAGAAGGGGAATGTAGTGCAGATAGTGACCAGGGCACAAGTAATGAAATTGGGAGTGGTACGGGGGGAAGGGTTAGGACAGTTAATACAGTAAGCAGGAATACAGGTACAGAGTCATACGTAACGTGCATGTACACTAATGCCCGAAGCCTCACAAATAAGGTGGAGGAATTAGAATTAATATTGCTGGAAGAAAATTATGATATAGTGGGGATATCAGAGACATGGCTGGATGAGAGCTATGACTGGGCTGTTAATTTACAGGGTTATAGCCTATTCAGGAATGACCGTACAAATAAGCGAGGGGGAGGTGTGTGTCTATATGTAAAATCATCCTTAAAACCCATCCTGTGTGACAACATATGTGAGGGTACTGGGAATGTAGAGTCCCTATGGGTGGAGATAAGGGGGGGGAGAATGAATAATAAAATACTGATAGGGGTGTGTTATAAGACGCCGAATATTATGGAAGAGGTAGAGAATCTCCTCATAAAGCAAATTGATAAAGCAGCGAGTCTCGGAGAGGTAATTATTATGGGGGACTTTAACTATCCTGATATAAATTGGGGAACAGAAACTTGCAGTTCCAGCAAAAGAAATAGATTTTTGATAACAATGAAAGATAATTACCTTTCACAAATGGTACAGGACCCCACAAGAGGGGGAGCACTACTAGACCTTGTACTAACCAATAGGCCAGACCGCATATCAAATATACAAGTTGGGGGTTACTTGGGGAATAGTGATCACAAAATAATAAGTTTTCATGTATTCTTTAGTAAGATGTCTAGTAGAGGGGCTACAAGGACACTAAACTTCAGGAAAGCAAAATTTTAAACAGTTGAGAGATGATCTTAGTGCAATAAACTGGGATGATGTACTAAGTAATAAAAGTACACAAAGCAAATGGGAGACTTTTATGAGCATCCTGAACAGGGCTTGTGCAGAAAATATACCGTATGGGAACAAACATGCTAGAAATAGGAGGCAACCCCTATGGCTAAATAGAGCTGTAAGGGAAGCAATAAAAGAAAAACAGAAAGCCTTAAAAGAATTAAAGAGGGTAGGTAGTGATGAGGCATTATATAATTATAGAAAATTAAATAAAATATGTAAAAAGCAAATTAAGTTAGCTAAGTTTGAGACAGAGAGACTCATTGCGAGAGAAAGTAAAAATAATCCTAAAATATTCTTTAACTACATAAACAGTAAAAAACTGAAAAGCGATAGTGTTGGCCCCCTTAAAAATAGTCTTGGTGAAATGGTGGAAGGGGATGAGGGTAAAGCCAACCTGCTGAATGACTTTTTTTCTACGGTTTTTATACAAGAAAATGCCATGGCAGATGACATGACCAGTGATACCATAAATTCACCCTTGAATATTACCTGCTTAACCCAGCAGGAAGTACGCCGCCGCCTCGAAATCACTAAGGTTGACAAATCTCCGGGCCCGGATGGCATACACCCCAGAGTACTACAGGAATTGAGTTCTGTGATAGATAGACCATTATTTTTAATCTTCTCAAATTCCTTAATAACAGGGTCGGTACCGCAGGACTGGCGCATAGCAAATGTGGTGCCAATATTCAAAAAGGGGACAAAAACTGAGCCGGGAAATTATAGGCCGGTAAGTTTAACCTCTACGGTTGGTAAAATCCTTGAGGGTTTCTTGAGAGATGCTATACTGGAGTATCTCAAGAAAAATAACCTTATGACAGAGTATCAACATGGGTTTATGAGGGATCGATCCTGTCAAACTAATTTGATCAGCTTCTATGAAGAGGTAAGTTCAAGTCTGGACCAGGGAAATGCAGTGGATGTTGTGTATATGGACTTTTCAAAAGCTTTTGATACGGTGCCACACAAAAGGTTGGTACATAAAATGAGAATAATGGGGATAGGGGAAAATATGTGTAACTGGGTTAAAAACTGGCTCAGTGATAGGAAACAAAGGGTGGTTATTAATGGTACGTACTCGGACTGGATCTCAGTTCATAGTGGGGTACCACAGGGGTCAGTATTGGGCCCGCTTCTTTTCAACATATTTCTAAATGACCTTGTTGAGGGCATGCGGAGTAGAATTTCAATATTTGCAGATGATACTAAACTCTGCAGGGTAATCAATACAGAGGAGGATAATTTTATATTACAGGGAGATTTATGTAAATTGGAGGATTGGGCTGAGAAGTGGCAATTGAAGTTTAATGTAGATAAATTTAAGGTCATGCACTTGGGTAGAGGAAATAACATTTATGATTATGTACCTAATTGTAGAACACTGGGTAAAACAGACACAGAAAAAGACTTGGGTGTATGGGTGGATGGTAAACTTCACTTTAGTGGACAGTGTCAGGCAACTGCTGCCAGGGCTAATAAAATAATGGGATGTATTAAAAGAGGTATAAGTGTTCATGAAAAAAATATAGTTCTACCTCTGTACAAGTCACTAGTGCGACCGCACTTAGAATACTGTGTACAATTCTGGTCACCGATATATAAGAAGGACATAGCTGAGCTGGAGAGGGTGCAGAGAAGAGCGACCAAGATTATTAGAGGAATGGGTGGGCTGCAATACGAAGACAAGTTATTAAACTTGGGGTTATTTAGTTTGGAAAAACGAAGGCTTAGGGGGGATCTAATCACAATGTATAAATATATGAGGGGACAGTACAGAGACCTTTCCAAAGATCTTTTTACACCTAGGCCTGCGACTGGAACACGGGGGCATCCGCTACGTCTTGAGGAAAGAAGGTTTAATCATAATCACAGACGAGGATTCTTTACTGTACGAGCAGTGAGACTATGGAACTCTCTGCCGCATGATGTTGTAATGAGTGATTCACTACTAACATTTAAGCAGAGCCTGGATGCCTTTCTTGAAAAATGTAATATTACCAGTTATGTATATTAGATTTTATGACAGGGTATTGATCCAGGGAACTAGTCTGATTGTCGGATGTGGAGTCAGGTAGGAATTTTTTTCCCCTTTGGAACTTGTTTGCCACATTGGGGTTTTTTTTGCCTTCCTCTGGATCAACATGTTAGGCTACGGGTTGAACTAGATGGACTTAGAGTCTCCCTTCAACCTTAAAAACTATGATACTATGATACTATGATACTATGATACTATGACTTCTGTATTGTCCCACTAGTGCACAGATATTTGCAGCACGTCTGCCTGCATTGCACACTCAAACTCATTGTTACAAAGCCATTATACTAGCAAACACTGAGGAAACTTAGTGGCATCCTAAACGTGGCTGTTGGACTTCTGTATTGTCCCACTAGTGCAAAGATATTTCCAGCACCTCTGCATTGCACACTCAAACTCATTGTTACTAAGCCATTATACTAGCAAACACTGAGGAAACTTAGTGGCATCCTAAAAGTGGCTGTTGGACTTCTGTATTCTCCCACTAGTGCAAAGATATTTGCAGCACGTCTGCCTGCATTGCACACTCAAAATCATTGTTACCAAGCCATTATACTAGCAAACACTGAGGAAACTTAGTGGCATCCTAAACGTGGCTGTTGGACTTCTGTATTGTCCCACTAGTGCAAAGATATTTGCAGCACGTCTGCCTCATTGCACACTCAAACTCATTGTTACTAAGCCATTATACTAGCAAACACTGAGGAAATTTAGTGGCATCCTAATCGTGGCTGTTGGACTTCTGTATCGTCCCAGTAGTGCAAAGATATTTGCAGCATGTCTGCCTGCATTGCACACTCAAACTCATTGTTACTAAGACATTATACTAGCAAACACTGAGGAAACTAAGTGGCATCCTAAAAGTGGCTGTTGGACTTCTGTATTGTCCCACTAGTGCAAAGATATTTGCAGCACGTCTACCTGCAATGCACACTCAAACTCATTGTTACTAAGCCATTATACTAGCAAACACTGAGGAAACTTAGTGGCATCCTAATCGTGGCTGTTGGACTTCTGTATTGTCCCACTAGTGCAAAGATATTTGCAGCACGTCTGCCTGCATTGCACACTCAAACTCATTGTTACTAAGCCATTATACTAGCAAACACTGAGGAAACTTAGTGGCATCCTAAACAAGGCTGTTGGACTTCTGTATTGTCCCACTAGTGCAAAGATATTTGCAGCACGTCTGCCTGCATTGCACACTCAAACTCATTGTTACTAAGCCATTGTACTAGCAAACTATGCTGCCAGTTTAAGGGCCGTAGTTGCATTGTCAGGGATAATTATTGTTGTTTATTCTGCTGTTAATAAAGCTAGACCACCGCTGAAATCTACACCACCTCTCAATTTTTACTACCACATTTTAAGTGCACAATCTTGTCGCAATCAAAATGAGTGGCAAAATGACAGATGCTGGTGGAAAGGGGAAGAGGCGTGTTGGAAAAGGAGAAAAGGGTTTGTCCGAGGGGAAAGTGGCAAAGCTCCATTAACATCTGCTGAAGATAGACCATCTTCCAGCAAAAGTAAGATGTCTACTACTTACCGTGGACAATCCGATGTGCTCCCTTTTCTACGGACACGAACAACTGAAACAAAGGTAGAGGATGGCCAAAAAAGGAAAATGCTTGAATGGATCTCAAGTGGTCCAACAAGTGCCCTCTCCGCCACCTCAACTACCGCATCCAAAAAACACCAGTCCTCTGAGTTGTCAGCCCAATCACACTTGCATTCTCCCAGCTCTGAAGTCTCCATCCACCCTGCACAGTATGGTGGAACTGAGATGGCTGAGTCTGCAGAGCTGTTCAGTCACACTATCGCCTAAGAATCAGAAGTCTGCTCCCAAGCTACAGTGAGTACAGACCAGGAAATCGTCTGCAGTGATGCCCAGAACCTTTGTGACTCTGATTCAGGCCGTGAGGACCAAGTTTCTGAGCATAATGTTGACCCTTTTTTCACAAACTGTAACACCTGTTGTTATAGACAATGAGGAACATACTGATGACGATGAGACGCAGATACCAGATTGGGATGATAACTTAAATATTCGGTCAGGGCAAGAAGAGGCTCGGTCTGAGGGTGAGGGGAGTGCAAACACAACAATTGATGAGGAAGTTCTAGATCCCACCTACTGTCAACCCATAGTCAGGCACTCGAGGAGGTCAACAGAGGCGGTGGAGGAGGATGCAACCGACGACGAAGTTACCTTGCGCCTTCCTGGACAGAGTCGGAGCACTCGTAGCACGTCTACAACTGCATCCTCAGCCACCACTCTGAGCACTAGTCGGGGGGGCTCAGCAGGTCACATGCCCTCTAAGCCTTGCCTAGCCTGGTCCTTTTTTGACATAGCAAAAGATCGCCCAAAATTATGTGATCTGTAAAATTTGTCGTGATTCTGTTAGTAGAGGGCAAAACCTCAGCAGTGTGACAACTTCTTCCATGAATCCTCACATGAATAAATATCATATGTCCCAGTGGGAAGCTCACCGTGCTGCAATGCGGCCTAGCGGAGCGAACCATCCACCGCCTGCCTCTTCCAGTGCATCCGCGCGCTCTTCATCTTCTAGGACTGTGTGGACAGCTGTCACACCTGGTTTTCCACGCACAACTTCCACCACTATAACCGCAACAGGCAGTTTGCTTGGTAGGTCGTCAGTTGGTTTGGAAGGGGAAACAAGTGAGTGTGTACAGCTCTCTCAGACATCGATAGCACCAACGTTGGATGAAGGCAACATCATGTCTACGGCTGCACTTTCCTCAGAAACCTGCATTTTTCCCGGGACACCCTACTCAACACCGTCTACACACAGCAGCCAGATCTCTGTCCCTCAGATGTGGACAAATAAAAGGCCATTTCCTGTGACCCATGACAAAGCTAAGAGGTTGACTTTATCCCTCTGTAAGCTCTTGGTTACCGAAATGCTGCCTTTCCGACTGGTGGACACACAGGTTTTTTGAGACCTTATGTCTGTCGCTGTGCCCCAGTACCAGATGCCCAGTCGCCACTACTTCTCTAAGAAAGGTGTGCCCGCGCTACACCAGCATGTCGCACACAACATCACTGCTTCCTTGAGAAACTCTGTGTGTCAACGGGTGCATTTCACCACCGATACTTGGACCAGTAAGCATGGACAGGGACGTTACATGTCGCTGACTGGGCACTGGGTAACTATGGTGATAGATGGTGAAGGGTCTGCTGCACAAGTCTTGCCGTCCCCACGACTTGTGTGTCAATCCTCTGTCTGTCCAAGTTCCGCCACTGCTTCTGCCTCCTCCACCTCATCTGGGTCCTCCACCTCCGCCCCAAGCCTGCCTGGTCAGGCCACCAGCGTTCTGACTGCGCAGAAGGAATCACGCACCCCTCATTACTATGCTGGCAGCAGAGCGCAACGGCATCAGGCGGTCTTTAGCTTGACATGTCTTGGAAATAGGAGTCACACAGCGGCTGAGTTGTGGGCAGCTCTGGAGACTGAGTTTAATAAATGGTTGTCTCCACTCAACCTGCAGCCTGGTAAGGCCGTGTGCGACAATGCTGCAAACCTGGGTGCGGCCCTTTGCCTGGGCAAGGTGACACACGTGCCTTCTATGGCTCACGTGTTGAACCTTGTTGTCCAGCAATTTTTAACACACTATCCCGGCCTAGATGGCCTTCTGACCAGGGCACGAAAACTGTCTGCTCACTTCCGCCGTTCAACCGCCGCAGCTGAGCGACTTGCATCGCTCCAGAAGTCTTTTGGCCTGCTGGTTCATCACCTGAAATGCGATGTGCCGACACGCTGGAATTCGACTCTCCACATGTTACAGCGACTGTGGCAGCACCGCCGAGCCCTGGTGCAATACTTCATGAAGTATAGCCTGGGCCAACGAGATGCAGAGGTGGGGCAGATCACCCTGATGGAGTGGTCTCAGATCAAGGACCTATGCACCCTTCTGCACAGTTTCGACATGGCGACGAATATGTTTAGCGCTGACAATGCCATTATCAGCATGACAATTCCAGTCATTTACATGCTGGAGCACACGCTAAACTCTATTCGGAGTCAGGGGGTGGGACAACAAGAAGGGGAGGAACTACAGGAGGATTCATATGCGCAAGACACAACAACATCACCAAGGTCCAGACGTTCATCATCACCAACGTGGCAGGCATGGGACCATGGGGGACAGGGATCAACAAGGGCGCATGGTAGCAGGCGAAATGTTGAGGAAGGTGCAGGAGAACATGAAGAAATGGAGGACGAACTGTCCATGGACATGGAAGACTCAGCGGATGAGGGAGACCTTGGTCAAATTTCAGTTGAAAGAGGTTGGGGGGAGATGTCAGAGGAAGAAAGAATGGTTAGCACCTCTATGCCATAAAAACAGCGTGGACTTGGTCCGCATGGCTGCGCAAGACACATGAGCGCCTTCTTGCTGCACTACCTCCAACATGACCCTCGTATTGTCAAAATTAGAAGTGATGATGACTACTGGCTTGCCACACTATTAGATCCCCGGTACAAGTCCAAATTTTGTGATATTATTCCAGCCATAGAAAGGGACGCACGTATGTAGGAGTATCAGCAGAAGCTGTTACTCGATCTTAGCTCGGCTTTTCCACCAAACAACCGTGCAGGTGCAGGGAGTGAATCTCCCAGTTGTAACTTGACAAACATTGGATGGTCTTGTCATCTTCAACAGTCTACCCGTACCAGTAGCACCGTATCTGGTGCTGGTAACAGCAATTTTATTGAATCTTTTCATAATTTTTTTAGACCGTCCTTTGCAAGGCCACCAGAGACAACAAATCTGACACATAGTCAACGGCTCGAGAGGATGATACAGGAGTATCTCCAAATGAACATCGATGCCATGACTTTGCAAATGGAGCCTTGCTCATTTTGGGCTTCAAATCTTTAAAAATGGCAAGAGCTCTCCACTTACGCCTTGGAGATTTTGTCGTGTCCAGCTGCCAGCGTTGTCTCTGAACGTGTCTTCAGTGCTGCTGGGTGTGTGCTGACAGATAAGCGCACGCGTCTGTCCAGTGACAATGTGGACAGACTAACGTTCATCAAAATGAACAAGTCATGGATCCACAAGGAATTTACTACCCCTGTGTCATCCTGGGGAGAGTAAATGCTTGTGGATTTGGAATGTGCTTGATGCAAATCAAAACATCCTGTTTGCAACTAGGGCACAAGTGCTGCCACTGATGGGGTGTCTGTGTGGCCCAATTTTTGGAAAAAAAAGGGAGACTCCGCTTGGAGTAACCCTTGCTTGCTGTGTTTTTTAAAAGGAGTCAAGATGAACAAGTCATGGTTCAGCAAAGACTTTGCTACCTACCCCGGGGTCATCCTGGGAACGGTTAAGTATGGCGTATTTTTGAATGTGCTTGATGCAAATCTAGCTGTGAAGTGTACAACTGGGGCACAAGTGCTGCCACTGAAGGGGTGAGTGTCTGTGGGGCCCAATTTTTGGAAAAAAGGGAGACTCCGCTTGGAGTAACCCTTGCTTACATTGTTTTTAAAAATGATCCAAGATGCACAGCGCTGGGATCAGCAAAGACTTTGCTACCTACCCCGGTGTCATGCTGGGGACGTTTAAGGATGGCATATTTTATAATGTGCTTCATGCAAATCTAGCTGTGAAGTGTACAACTGGGGCACAAATGCTGCCACTGAAGGGGTGAGTGTCTGTGTGGCCCAATTTTTGGAAAAAAGGGAGACTCCGCTTGGATTAACCCTTGCTTGCTGTGTTTTTTAAAAGGAGCCAAGATGAACAAGTCATGGTTCAGCAAAGACTTTGCTACTTACCCCGGGGTCATCCTTGGAACGGTTAAGTATGGCGTATTTTTGAATGTGCTTGATGCAAATCTAGCTGTGAAGTGTACAACTGGGGCACAAGTGCTGCCACTGAAGGGGTGGGTGTCTGTGTGGCCCAATTTTTGGAAAAAAGGGAGACTCCGCTTGGAGTAACCCTTGCTTGCTGTGTTTTTTAAAAGGAGCCAAGATGAACAAGTCATGGTTCAGCAAAGACTTTGCTACCTACCCCGGTGCAATCCTGAGGACGGAAAAGTGTGGCGTATTTTTGAATTTGCTTGATGCAAATCTAGCTGTGAAGTGTACAACTGGGGCACAAGTGCTGCCACTGAATGGGTGGGTGTGTGTGGGGCCCAATTTTTGGAAAAAAAAGGAGACTCCGCTTGGAGTAACCCTTGCTTACATTGTTTTTTAAAAATGATTCAAGATGAACAGAGCTGGGTTCAGCAAAGACTTTGCTACCTACCCCGGGGTCATCCTGGGAACAGTTAAATATGGCGTATTTTTGAATGTGCTTGATGCAAATCTAGCTGTGAAGTGTACAACTGGGGCACAAGTGCTGCTACTGAAGGGGTGAGTGTCTGTGTGGCCCAATTTTTGGAAAAAAGGGAGACTCCGCTTGGAGTCACCTTGCGGTGTTTACATGATTTTAGAAGGGCGTGCCATGCCTATATCTGTGTCTCCTTCTCTTTTTCCTTGTCCTGCTCTTTTGTTTTCGCATGAGTATATGTCCTTGTCACTTTCCCATGTGTTTGTGTTGTGTTGTGAGTTGTTTGTCACCTTTTGGACACCTTTGAGGGTGTTTTCTAGGTGTTTTTATGTGTTTGTGATTGCCTGCCATTGTTTCCTATGCGGTTCGAGTTCGGTTCGTCGAACGTTCGCCGAACTGAACTCGAACGAGACCTCCGTTCGACGAACCGAACTCGAGCCGAACCGCGGCTGGTTCGCTCATCTCTAGCCACAACATTTCTTTAAATTGTAATAACAGGCAATCAAAACAGTGTTTTGACACAAAAATAGTATAATTAAAACACCAGGTCAAGTCACAAAAAATAAACCATCCCTGAGCCCTAGATCCCAAAAACTGAGAGCATTACATTTCTTGAAATTTGGCAACAAAGCGCTACTTTTTTTTTTAACAAACGTCTGCATTTTTTTTCACCTCTTAGATAAAATTAAAAGTAAATATATTTGGTATCTACAGAATCTTACCAATATGAGGCATCATACTGACATGCCAATTTTATCATATAGTGACATGGTGAATTGAAAATACCCCAAAATAATTGTGAAATTCCACTTTTTCACTATTTCTCCACAATTGGAATTTTGTTCCCATTTTGCAGTACAGACAGTGTATGGTAAAACTATTGTTTTCATTTAAAAATACAACTCATCCTGCAAAAAATAAGCCCTCATATGGTGAGCTTGACAGAAAAATGAAAAAGGTTATGGCTCTCGTAAGAATTAGAGGAAACATCGTAAAATTAAAAAAAGGAAAATCCCCTGGCAGTAAAGGGGTTAAATGGTGTTGTTTATGCCTTGTTTAACCCAATAAATAAATAATTTTAAAAATTAATGTGAGGGGCCCCTATTTTTGATAACTAGCTAAGGTAAGCAAGCTGAAGGTTGGTATTATCAGTCTGGGAAGGCACATGGTTATTGGGCCCTTCCCAGCCTAAAAATAGAAGCTCTGAGCCACCCCATAATCATTTAGAAGTGCTGATTCTGACACTTTGCTCAGGCTCTTTCAGATTCTTCTGGTGGACTGGAAATCAGGGTAATGATACTTGGATGTCAGCTTTGTAATGTAAGCTGTCATAAAGCCCTGGTGTTAGTAATGGAGAGGCATCAATCAGACACTCCTATTACTATTACCAGTAAGTAGAAAGAGCAAAAAAGACAAATATGTTTAAAAAAAACACCTCTCTAACTCCTAAAGTCATGCAACTCTGAAGTAGTCCACCCAATCTGACATAGTCAACAAATATGATCCTGAAAGGCATTAAAAGAGAAAGTTATAGAAATAAAACAAGACACAGACACTGTCCCTTGTTTGAAAATGTATAATTTAAAAAAAATCTTTGCAGCTCTAATGTAGTCCATGACATGTCCCACGATGTTCTCAGAATCTGTGATGAGTGGGTGATGACATCAAATAACATAGAGGGCATCACATGACCCAGAATGTGTCATGAGCAGTGACATCACTGAGTTACTGATGCCACGGCTTGTGAAACATTCCATGTCTCGTGCTGCCCTCTGTGTGACTCGGCAAGAGCGGTGATGAGCAGTAATGTACTAGTGTCCTCACCACTTTTTCCAGACCCTGGGTATCTCAGAGTGTAGCCTGACAGGAAGCGGCCTATGAAGTGTCTTTCCAGAAAAAAGTTCCATAGGTTACACAGCAGAATCGGGGAATTTTGTGGAAACGCATGAACTATGTCATTAACAGTAATTGGTATATGGTATCTTGACTTTCTTTACCTCTTTTTATGTTTTTCAGATTCCCATTTTTGTCCAATGTCGGATTTGGTGGACTACTTCATATCTTCATGGCTTTTTTATATTATAGTGAACCAGGGCAAGAGTCTGAGGGTGTTTTTCTAAATAAAATATTTGTGTCTTTTTCTTTTCACTTACTGGGTTAGTTATGGGAGTGTCTGATAGACTCCTCTCCAATACTAACCCCTGGGCTTGATGCCAGCTGACATGACATAGCTTACATCATCACCAAAAATATTACCCTGATTTCCACTGCACAGGGCAATCTGGAAAAGCCAAGGCGAGGCATCATCATTGGCACATCTAACGTGATGCGTCATGTGATGACTCAGCATTTGGTCACTCTTGTGGGAGGAGAACTATTCTTATTTGGCTAGATAAATGAGTTCTTTGTTAAATGAAGAGAAAATAGTCTTTGTCTCTTGTCATAAGCAAGGATGGTTGACCTTAGGGAGATAAACATCCAACACCGCGGAGACACCATCATGTGTTTCTCAACGCAGTGATTCTAGAGCAATGTCCCCTGGGAAATATTCAAAACAAGAAAGCTTGCAGAGACACCATCACATGTTTCTCAACGCTGGCAGGAAACTAGCCAGGTCTTTCACTGGGAAGGAACAACCACGGGAAGGGCAGTCTCCAGTCAAGGAGACCACCTATGCCTAACATGGTATCCATCCACAGACAGCTATTTCGGGGTATTTTCCCCTCATCAGTGTGGAGTAGGAACCTGGCTAGTGGGAGCATTGCCTAGTAGAAGACTACATAAGGAAGGATGGTTGACCTTAGGGAGATCAACATCCAACACCGCGGAGACACCTTCACGTGTTTCTCAATGCAGTGATTCTAGAGCAATGCTCCCTGGGAAATATTCAAAACAAGAAAGCCTGCGGAGACACCATCACATGTTTCTCAACGCTGGCAGGAAACTAGCCAGGTCTTTCACCGGGAAGGAACAACCACGGGAAAAGCAGTCTCCAGTCAAGGAAATTACCTATGCCAAACATGGTATCCATCCACAGACAGCTGTTTCGGGGTATTTGCCCTTCATTAGTGTTGAGTAGGAAACTGGTTAGGGGGAGCATTGTCTAGTAGAAGAATACATAAGCAAGGATGGTTGACCTTAAGGAGATCCACATACAACACCGCGGAGACACCATCACAGGTTTCTCAACGCAGTGATTCTAGAGCAATGCCCCCTTGGAAATATTCAAAACAAGAAAGCATGCAGAGACACCATCACATGTTTCTCAACGCTGGCAGAAAACTAGCCAGGTTTTTCACCAGGAAGGAACAACCACGGGAAGGGCAGTCTCCAGTCAAGGAGACCACGTATGCCAAACATGGTATCCATCCACAGACAGCTGTTTCGGGGTATTTGCCCCTCATCAGTGTTGAGTAGGAAACTGGCTAGTGGGAGCATTGCCTAGTAGAAGACTACATAAGCAAGGATGCTTGACCTTAAGGAGATCAACATACAACACCGCGGAGACACCATCATGTGTTTCTCAACGCAGTGATTCTAGAGCAATGCCCCCTTGTCTGTGGATGGATACCATGTTTGGCATAGGTGGTCTCCTTGACTGGAGACTGCCCTTCCCATGGTTGTTCCTTCCCGGTGAAAGAGGAACATGGTCAACTTCCTGTTTCTTCTGCTTCCTGTCTTTCAATCATCCTTATTGAGACAAAAACACATGCATAAAAAATGCGGCAGAAAAAAAGGAATGCAAAACGAATTAAAAATGCATAAAAAGGTAAATTAAAAAGAGAAAAATTCCTTCTCCACCCCTTAAGGGTAAGTGCACATTAGCAATGCTTGTTTAGTCATTCATGCAGCTGAATTTCCTCATGAATCCTGCACCTTTGCTCCCTTGTGGGTTTTTTTTTGTTTTCGCATGTATTTATACAGTATATATATATATATATATATATATATATATATATATAGTTTTGCCACATTTTTGCCTCATGCATTTTTGTTTGAATAATGGTCACATGTTGCATTTTTTGCTGCATTTTTTGCAGTTTTATGCAAACTAAAATCTGCTCTTTACAATACCAGTACTAGTACAGTACTTTTCTGACTGAAAAGGAAAACTGCTATCAGTGTTTTTGCAGCATTTTTCCACTATTGAAAATAATGAAAAAGTACATAAAAGCTGCAAAAAATGCAGCTTTGTTTTTGCTGAGTTTTTGTTCTTTTTTTGGGTAAATAAAAATAGCTTTATTTAAACATGCACTGTAGATAATGACACAGCACTAACACAGCCAATAAATGAAACAAAAACCGCAGTAAAAATGCATTAGAACATGCTTTTCATATTGCCAAGAAAGCAGGTTTTAGCTGCAGAAAAAAGGCAGAAAAGAAGAAAAACACAACTTGGGAACATAGCCAAGTTGGTTGAAAGACAGAAAGCAGAAGAAACAGTAAGTTGACCAAAGCAAAGTAATGTCCCGCTCACCTACATATTGTATTTTATCACCTATTAAGGCTACTTTACACACTGCGATATCGGTCCCGATATCGCTAGTGTGCGTACCCGCCCCCATCTGTTGCGCGACACGGGCATATCGCTGCCCGTGCCGCACAACATCGCCCAGAGCCGTCACACATACTTACCTGTCCGGCGACGTCGCTGTGACCGGCGAACCGCCTCCTTTCTAAGGGGGCGGAAAGTGCGGCGTCACAGCGACGTCACTGAACCGCCGCCCAATCGCAGCGGAGGGGCGGAGATGAGCGGGACGTAACATCCCGCCCACCTCCTTCCTTCCGCATAGCGGCCGGGAGGCAGGTAGGGAGACGTTCCTCGCTCCTGCGGCGTCACACGCAGCGATGTGTGATGCCGCAGGAACGAGGAACAACCTCGTTACTGCTGAAGTAACGATAATTGGGAATGGACCCCCGTGTCGCCAATTAGCGATTTTTCACTGTTTTGCAACGATGCAAAATCGCTAATCGATGTCACACGCAATGGCATCGCTAATGCGGCCGGATGTGCGTCACGAATTCCGTGACCCCAACGACTCCGCATTAGCGATGTCGTAGCGTGTAAAGCCCGCTTTAGTGCCTTTTATGTTACACTAAAGGGTGTTTTTATCCTTGTTTAACCAAATAAAGAAATAAACAATTAAAAAACAACATCCTCCCTATTTTTTTATAACCAGCCAAGGTAAAGTAGACAGCTGCAGGCTCCTATTTTTAAGCTGTGATGGGCAAATAACCAAAGATCTTCCCACCCTGATAATACCTGCCCCCAGCTGTCAACTGTACCTTGGCTGGGTATAAGAAATAGGGGGGAACACATTACTTTTTTTTTAATTTATTTATTTAAATAATTAACAAAAATCATCGGTGTGGGATCTCCTCTATTTTTAATAACCAGCCAACGCAAATCTGACAGCTGGAGGTTACAGCCTGTAGTTGCCTGTTTTACTCTCACTGGTTATCTAAAAAGGGTTTGAACCCACGTCATTTTTTTATAATTTTCTTTATTACAGTGGTGTTTATCACAGCCATATCAGTGTTTGAAATGGCTGTTATAGGGCTGGAAGCGCCCACACCGGAAAGGCTTGGTGATTTGCTACTCTCCAGCCATTTAACAAGCTTTATTTGGATGACAAACCCAAACAGAAACTGAAGGTACAGATACAATTTTGTGTTTGGGTCCAGGACCCGAACCCCGCACGTTGCAGTTCGGGCTTTACCATCTGTACTAACAATGTAAATCTATTATCAGTTTTTATGGCATGTTAGTTTTCTTCTTGGTCAATAATTGCCACAAACCAAGCGAAATATTGGTGTCTGTAATTTAAACAGTAGCGACACCACAGAAAAACAGCATTTAAACAGAACAATGTCGAGACATACCAACATTTACACAACACTAAATAACCCATAAAGGTGCTATAAAAAAGATGGTAAATTGTATCATAGTATCATAGTATCATAGTTTTTAAGGTTGAAGGGAGACTCTAAGTCCATCTAGTTCAACCCGTAGCCTAACATGTTGATCCAGAGGAAGGCAAAAAAAACCCCAATGTGGCAAACAAGTTCCAATGGGGAAAAAATGTCCTTCCTGACTCCACATCCGGCAATCAGACTAGTTCCCTGGATCAATACCCTGTCATAAAATCTAATATACATAACTGGTAATATTAAATTTTTCAAGAAAGGCATCCAGGCTCTGCTTAAATGTTAGTAGTGAATCACTCATTACAACATCATGCGGCAGAGAGTTCCATAGTCTCACTGCTCGTACAGTAAAGAATCCTCGTCTGTGATTATGATTAAACCTTCTTTCCTCAAGATGTAGCGGATGCCCCCGTGTTCCAGTCGCAGGCCTAGGTGTAAAAAGATCTTTGGAAAGGTCTCTGTACTGTCCCCTCATATATTTATACATTGTGATTAGATCCCCCCTAAGCCTTCGTTTTTCCAAACTAAATAACCCCAAGTGTAATAACCTGTCTTGGTATTGCAGCCCACCCATTCCTCTAATAATCTTGGTGGCTCTTCTCTGCACCCTCTCCAGTTCAGCTATGTCCTTCTTATATATCGGTGACCAGAATTGTACACAGTATTCTAAGTGCGGTCGCACTAGTGACTTGTACAGAGGTAGAACTATATTTTTTTCATCAACACTTATACCTCTTTTAATACATCCCATTATTTTATTAGCCCTGGCAGCAGTTGCCTGAGACTGTCCACTAAAGTGAAGTTTACCATCCACCCATACACCCAAGTCTTTTTCTGTGTCTGTTTTACCCAGTGTTCTACAATTAGGTACATAATCATAAATGTTATTTCCTCTACCCAAGTGCATGACCTTACATTTATCTACATTAAACTTCAATTGCCACTTCTCAGCCCAATCCTCCAATTTACATAAATCTCCCTGTAATATAAAATTATCCTCCTCTGTATTGATTACCCTGCAGAGTTTAGTATCATCTGCAAATATTGAAATTCTACTCCGCATGCCCCCAACAAGGTCATTTATAAATATGTTGAAAAGAAGCGGGCCCAATACTGACCCCTGTGGTACCCCACTATGAACTGAGACCCAGTCCGAGTACGTACCATTAATAACCACCCTTTGTTTCCTATCACTGAGCCAGTTTTTAACCCAGTTACACATATTTTCCCCTATCCCCATTATTCTCATTTTATGTACCAACCTTTTGTGTGGCACCGTATCAAAAGCTTTTGAAAAGTCCATATACACAACATCCACTGCATTTCCCTGGTCCAGGCTTGAACTTACCTCTTCATAGAAGCTGATCAAATTAGTTTGACAGGATCGATCCCTCATAAACCCATGTTGATACTCTGTCATAAGGTTATTTTTCTTGAGATACTCCAGTATAGCATCTCTCAAGAAACCCTCAAGGATTTTACCAACCGTAGAGGTTAAACTTACCGGCCTATAATTTCCCGGCTCAGTTTTTGTCCCCTTTTTGAATATTGGCACCACATTTGCTATGCGCCA
The DNA here is from genome assembly GCF_048569485.1 of Anomaloglossus baeobatrachus. Classification (NCBI taxonomy): domain Eukaryota; kingdom Metazoa; phylum Chordata; class Amphibia; order Anura; family Aromobatidae; genus Anomaloglossus; species Anomaloglossus baeobatrachus. The sequence goes on from NC_134355.1 coordinate 540,971,452, forward strand.
GTCCTGCGGTACCGACCCTGTTATTAAGGAATCTGAGAAGATTAAAAATAATGGTCTATCTATCACAGAACTCAATTCCTGTAGTACTCTGGGGTGTATGCCATCCGGGCCCGGAGATTTGTCAACCTTAGTGATTTCGAGGCGGCGGCGTACTTCCTGCTGGGTTAAGCAGGTAATATTCAAGGGTGAATTTATGGTATCACTGGTCATGTCATCTGCCATGGCATTTTCTTGTATAAAAACCGTAGAAAAAAAGTCATTCAGCAGGTTGGCTTTACCCTCATCCCCTTCCACCATTTCACCAAGACTATTTTTAAGGGGGCCAACACTATCGCTTTTCAGTTTTTTACTGTTTATGTAGTTAAAGAATATTTTAGGATTATTTTTACTTTCTCTCGCAATGAGTCTCTCTGTCTCAAACTTAGCTAACTTAATTTGCTTTTTACATATTTTATTTAATTTTCTATAATTATATAATGCCTCATCACTACCTACCCTCTTTAATTCTTTTAAGGCTTTCTGTTTTTCTTTTATTGCTTCCCTTACAGCTCTATTTAGCCATAGGGGTTTCCTCCTATTTCTAGCATGTTTGTTCCCATAGGGTATATTTTCTGCACAAGCCCTATTCAGGATGCTCATAAAAGTCTCCCATTTGCTTTGTGTACTTTTATTACTTACTTGTAAATTCCAATAAAGGATAAGTAACTCCACATTTAATCCCCACAGATTAAAATATAATTGATCTTGATAATTGAGAAAAAAGGAGAGACAAAAACAGAGAATGCATGAAAATTAATAATATAAGGATATCGATAGGATAGCTAACCTAGCCCACCAAGGTGAACCTAAAAAATTAAAATATTCCCTCAACCACAATAAAAATTTGAGAGAAAGGAAAAGGTAGGAGGCTGGATGTAGGGCACAAATGGGATTATGTCACTAGGGCCCTGTGATTTTACACTTTTTACATTTCTTCCTGAATATCTTTTGGGCCAATTATCAAAGCCCCACTTCCTCACTGAGGGCGATAGAAACTTCAATTCTTGAAATAAATGACATCTTGAATACCCATCAAGATGTGACCAAACATGATTTGCTATTGATTTATCTTCCGATTAATGTCACTCAAATGCTCCAGGATCTGGCTCCTGAATTGACGGATGGTCTTCCTGACATAATTCAGTGTGAAGTAACATGTAATCATATAGACTAGGCCCTGTGATTTACAAATGAGGAAATCTGTAGAATTTTATGCTTCATCAGTTGATGCACTCACAAAGTCAGTTCCACGACCAATGAAGTCACAGGCTATACAGGAGCCACATCTGAATGTACCCTTAAGTTAACGCCTGTTTAACCATAGTAAACCCAAAAATCTCCTTACAAAATAACTAAAAAAAGGATTGAATGACAACTACCACTTTTATGTGTAAAACATCTTTTTTCAACTTTAATAAATAAATATATATACTGACGTTTAGGAAGACAATAATTAAAAATATGTAAAACATATAAAGTGCCTCTAAAGCAAATTATGTAGCTTTTGAAAATTCCTGCACTCTCCCTTTTTATTATTACAAAGAAACTGATATATGTTATTATTATTTATTATTATAGCGCCATTTATTCCATGGCTCTTTACAAGTGAAAGAGGATATACCTACAACAATCATTAACAGTACAAAACAGACCGGTATAGGAGGAGAGAGGACCCTGCCCACGAGGGCTCACAGTCTACAGGGAATGGGTGATGGTATAATTGGTGAGGACAGAGCTGGTTGCGCTACTACTACTGGACTGAGGGCTATTGTAGGTTGTAGGCTTGTTGGAAGAGGTGGGTCTTGAGGTTCCTCTTGAATCTTTCCACGGTAGGGGAGAGTCTGATGTGCTGAGGTAGAGCGTTCCAGAGTATGGGGGATGCACGGGAGAAATCTTGTATGTGATTGTGGGAAGAGGGGATAAGAGAGGAGCAGAGAAGGAGATCTTGTGAGGATCTGAGGTTGCATGCAGGTAGGTACCGGGAGACTAGGTCACAAATGTAGGGAGGAGACAGGTTGTGCATGGCTTTGTATGTCATGGTTAATGTTTTAAACTGGAGTCGTTGAGTGATGGGAAGCCAGTGAAAGGATTGGCAGAGGGGCGAGGCTGGGGAGTAGCGAGGGGAGAGGTGCATTAAGTGGGCTGCAGAGTTTAGGATAGATTGGAGGGGTGCAAGAGTGTTGGAAGGGAGTCCAGAAAGCAGGAGGTTGCAGTAGTCGAGGCGGGAGATGATGAGGGCATGCACTAATGTTTTTGCTGATTCTTGGTTAAGGAAAGCACGGATCCGGGAGATATTTTTGAGTTGTAATCGGCATGAGTTGAAGAGGGCTTGGATGTGTGGCTTGAAGGATAGAGCAGAGTCGAGGGTTACTCCAAGGCAATGAGCTTGTGAGACTGGGGAGAGTGAGCAACCATCGAGTTTGATGGAAAGGCTTGTTGGAGGAGATGAGTGAGGAGGAGGAAAGACAATGAACTCTGTTTTGTCCATGTTAAGTTTTAGGAATCGCGCAGAGAAGAAGGATGAAATAGCAGACAGACATTGTAGGATTTTGGTTAGTAGAGAGGTAATGTCAGGTCCAGAGAGGTAGATCTGTGTGTCATCAGCATAGAGATGATACTGGAAGCCGTGGGACTCTATGAGCTGTCCCAGGCCGAAGGTGTAGATGGAGAACAGCAGGGGTCCAAGAACTGAGCCTTGGGGGACACCGACAGATAGGGGGCGAGATGAGGAAGTGGTGTGAGAATGAGAGACACTGAAAGTTCGGTCGGTAAGGTATGAAGAAATCCAAGAAAGGGCCAAGTCTGTGATGCCCAGAGATGAGAGAATCTGTAGTAGGAGGGAATGGTCTACTGTGTCAAAGGCAGAGGACAGATCCAGTAGGAGGAGGATAGAGTAGTGTCGCTTGGCTTTGGCAGTTAGTAGGTCATTAGTGACTTTAGTTAGGGCAGTTTCAGTGGAATGATGCTCTCGGAAGCCAGATTGTAGCTGGTCAAAGAGGGAGCAGGATGAGAAGTATGATGACAGTTCAAGATGGACATGCTGTTCTAGTAGTTTTGGAGGCATAGGGGAGAAGGGATATGGGGCGATAGTTCTCCCATAATTGTCTCCATACTGCAGTCAGAGGAGAGCATGCAGACTAGCTTGTAATAAAATATACCAGTATTATGAGAATGTGTTCAGCAACCCGACACGTTCTTCAATGTAACTTCCTCAGGAGCCTCATTGGAGGAAATTGGACTGCAAATTTATATCCCGGCCTAACATGGTCAGCTAATGCTAAGGATTAGTGCTATAATGATGTGCACGTATATCGGTCTGGTGACCAAAGAACCGTCTCATTGCATTGTCATGTGTTATATAAGACCCAGAGGCATGATGCTCTTCATACTGCAATTCAAAGAGGGTTGATCTAGCAGGAGATATTAGATTAGAGCAGGGATATAGACAGTTTTTTTTGCAAAAAAAAATCTTCTATACTTATACTCCAGCTGCAACCTAAAACCAAAATATTTTTTCAGTGCTAATTACTGATCTTTATTCTTGTAAATTGCTATTACCAGCATTGAGTGTAGTGATAACTGCTGGAGGAGTGAGAGCTTAGATTAGAACAGGCATATAGGCAGGGTTTGCTGCCTGACAATGCTTCTATACCTGTACAACTACTTCAGCCTAAGGGGTACTTCTCACATAGCGAGATCGCTAGCGAGATCGCTGCTGAGCCACGGTTTTTGTGACGCACCAGTGACCTCATTAGCGATTTCACTGTGTGTGACACTTAGCAGCGATCTGGCCCCTGCTGTGAGATCGCTGCTTGTTACACACAGTGCTGGTTCATTTTTTGGACGTTGCTCTCCTGCTGTGAAGCACACATCGCTGTGTTTGACAGCGAGAAAGCAACGATCTGAATGTGCAGGGAGCAGGGAGCCGGCTTCTGGCAGCCTGCGGTAAGCAGTAACCAAGGTAAATATCGGGTAACCAAGTGAAGCCTTTTGCTTGGTTACCCGATATTTACCTTGGTTACTAGCATCCGCAGCTCACAAGCACACGTAGCCAGAGTACACATCGGTTAAATAAGCAAAGCGGTTTGCTTATTAACCCGATGTGTACTTTGGCTAGGAGTACAGGGAGCCAGCGCTAAGTGGTGTGCGCTGGTAACCAAGGTAAATATTGGGTTACCAAGCACTTGATTACCCGATATTTACCTTAGTTACCAAGCGCAGCATCACTTCCATGCTCGCTGCTGGCTGGGGGCTGGTCACTGGTCGCTGGTGAGATCTGCCTGATTGACAGCTCACCAGCGACCATGTAGCGACGCACCAGCGATCCTGACCAGGTCAGATCGCTGTTGGGATCGCTGGAGCATCGCTAAAGTGTGACGGTACCCTAAGTCCAACAGTTGTTTTCAAGGCTAATTACTGTCCTTTATTAAGGTAAAATCTCTGTTACTTGCATTGAGTGTAGATATAGCTGGTGGAGGAGGGACAGCTTTGGATTAGAGCAGACATATAGGCAGGGTTTATTGTCTTACAATCGTTGTATACCTGCACTGTTGCTGTAACTTAAAACTAAAAATAATAATTACTGTCCTTTATTCTAGTAAAATTGCTGTTACCTGCATTGAGTGTAGGGATATCTGCTGGAGGTAGTGGAGCTAAATTAGAGCAGGCATATAGGAAAGATATGCTTTACAGTCCTTCTATACTTATACTGCTGATGCAACATAAAAAATTAAAAGTCTTTTTAAGAACTTACTACTGTTCTTTATTATAGTAAAACTACTGTTACCTGCATTGAGTGCAGGGATAGATGCTGGAAGAGGTAGAGCTTAAATTACAGCATGCATATTGGTAGGGTTTCTTACCTTACAGTCTTTTTATACTTTTACTGTTGCTTCAACTTAAAAACAAAAGTCCTTTTTAGGGCAATATACTGTACTTTATTTAGTAAAACCGCTGTTACCAGCCTTCAATTTAGGAATAGCAGGTGGAGGAGGGATAGTTTAGGATTAGTGGTATATAGGCAGGGTTTATTGACTTAAGGCCCCGTCACACGCTACGATATATCTAATGATATGTCGGCGGAGTCAAGGAATTTGTGACGCACATCCGGCATTGTTAGAGATGTCAAAGCGTGTGACAGTTACTAACGACTGTGAATGAGCAAAAATACTCACCTTATCATTGCTCGTTGACACATCGTTCATTTTCAAAATGTCGGTCCTCCTTCTGTGCTCCGGTTGTACATCGTTCTTAAGGCAGCAGACATCGCTTCGTGTGACAGCCCGGGAATGCCGAACACAGCTTACCTGCGTCCCACCGGCAATGCGGAAGGAAGGAGGTAGGCGGGATGTTACGTCCCGCTTATCTCCGCCCCTCCGCTTCTATTGGCCGGCCGCTGTGTCACCAAACGTCCCTCCCCCTTCAAGAAGAGGATGTTTGCTGCCCACAGCGACGTCGTCCGGGTGGTAAGTACGTGTGACAGGGGGTTAACGACTTTGTGCACCAGGGGCAACTAATTGCCCGTGATGCACACACGATGGGGGCGGGTACGATCGATCGTGCGATCGCATGATAGATCGTATCGTATGACGCCGCCTTAACTCAACCAAATAGTGTCCATTCTGTAGTGGAACTAAAAATTGCTATTTCATGATTTAAATAGTGTCCATTCTGTGGTCGAGCTCAAAATTATTATTTCATTATCTAAATAATTGAAAATAAGTACTTTGGCTAGAAATTGCTTTTTCCTCCTCTAAATAGTGTTCATTCTGTGCTCCAGGTAAAAATGTAAATATTGCAAAATCTGTTTGCCAGGTCAAACCTGTCTTTTAATCAGCAGAACAGTGCTTGTTAACTTATTGATAGAAGAAATAAGTGAACCTCTCAAGGCTTGGTTCACCAAACCAAACATATGGTGTGTTCGCCGAATCGTTTGAGAAACCAAATCCAAACATTACCAAACCCCATTGGATTCAATGGGATACCAAATGTAAAGCAGAAAAAAACACCTTTGGGAGGGTCAAAAAGTTTCCAAAACAGCAAAAATACTTTATAGAGAGCAGCACCACTGTTTTGGCATAGTCATTAGCTTCCTAGGCTATTGACAGAAGAAATAGAGAGGTAGATGAGAGACAGGTATAAGGCTGTTGCTACCATACCCCTGCCAGTACAGACAAAACACAACTTGGAGACCAATCTTAGAGTCTAGAGATTGACAGACAGCAGGACAGTGGCATCAATTGCTCCCGCCTCCCCCATTTCCCCATAGTGTCTTTGCACAGCAGGAAGGTATGGTCCATGCAACATACAGGATGTAACCTGGCATTTCCATTTTAAAAAGTGAGTACATAATGACCATGCTTTCTGCATCAATGCATCCAGGCAGAAATAGTGCCCTAAAAATTTCTGTACAACCAGGTTGAGCACGTGAGCCATAAAATGCACATGTGATGTTGCCTAATCATAGTGTGGGCACAAGGTTTTCACCGTTATTGCACATAGCCTTCCCTGTTTCAAAGTTCAGTTTGAACAGCTATTGATCAAACTGTGCCTGGATAGTGGTCCACAACTCTGCAGCTGTGTGACTGTGTGACGCCCTGGCCTATCAGGTCGTCACAGGGTGCCTAGCAATCTGCCCTTCTGCATGGTACCCACTCCTCCTTGGCTACGGGTCCTGTCAATTTGGTGTTGCTACCAACAGGTGTACACAAATCCTGAGGAACACTCTGCACCACACCCACCAACCACCCATTGGGCAGCCTGAGGGGAATAGGGCCACTCAAATGGGGGATGGAAGAGGGAGGGCAGAGATGTTAATTGAAGAGTAGTAGTTCAGCAGAGAGCAGTGGTGACAGTGCAGGTCACGCTGTGGAGCTGGGCTCCTGTACCCGTCTCAGGTGCCAGACGTTAACCTGGCCAGAAGGAGCTGGAACCCCGGTCTCAGGGGGTAGTGACAGGGGGCACGGTGCTGCTACAGAGAGCAGGCCGACTGCCTTGTGCTACAACCAGGCAGAGACAAGGGCACGACGGGGTACGTAGACCCTAGGCTGGGAAGAAGCTTCACGCAGCCCAGTAATTCACCCGACGGGAATGAAATCTTCAGGAACCATTCCCCACCCACTCCAGAATCGGGGTACTAGCGCAACGAGGGGGATAGGACTTCCCATAACCATCCAGAAAATCCCAAGCGTGAACCCTGAGAGCAAGCTCACCCTGTAAGCCACGCAGGTGAGCAAGACCCGAATCGCTTCATGTAAAAGGGATCCACACATAGGACACACAGTGCCAAGGGACAAGGCTTCAGACCAACCTGCAATACCAAAGGGGCATGAACCCAGCGTACTCGCCCAGAGAGAGCAGGATACTCAAGAGTTTGCTTTACCTGGTGTCAGCATCAGTGACTTTGGACTGTGTGAGTACCCGATATCCCTTTTCACCCGACGGGTCCCCCACTCCATCCCTCACCGGATCCCAGGACACCACTTCACCTGCGCATGGAGGGGTTAACATCTCGAGCTTCCACACGCCATCGTCCCAGGGCTTCCCCCCAACTGCCAGCGTTGGACCCTCACGTTTCCACACATCGTGGGTGGCGTCACAAACATTATCCCAATTACCACTCAAAACTAATCCCCCCTTTTAATTTCCGAAGTAGCCGCGCGACCCCGCCTCGGATCTGGAGACCTCTCGAGCCACTGTGGATCTGGGTCAGAGCAGCCCGTCGGCTGTCGCGGGGGAGGTACACCTTAGGAAAACCTGGCGTCACGAACAAGATGCGAGCAGGACCCATTAACCTGGGTGATGTGCGCCTTGAGAAGTGTAAATCGCAGTCCAAAATCCCGTTTTCTGCGACGCCTGCCATTTTTCCGCTGTTTTTGCGCCAAGAACGCCATCTTTTTGGAAAAGGGCACGAAGCCGAAACCCCGCCCTTCGTCTTCAGCCTAAACAGGAACTGGAAGTTCCCAGAGGGCCACAGCGCGCGAAAGAGTGCTGGGAGAAACCGAGGGGGCGTGTCTGAATGTAGCGAAAGCAGAAGAGAAGCAGGGATGCGAGGACTCTGCCATACTGTTCCTGGACAACGCAGAGGCAAGATGGTGGAGCGGAGCTGGTCACCGGAACGTGCTGTTCCCGGGACCGCGACCTGGATTGAAGAAGAGACCGAGCAGCTGTGCAGGAGAATGCAGACGCAGTTCCTGTTCATATTAAACCACTGGAGAGAAGAGATGAGGAGTCTGGCGGTGGCGGTGCGAGCCCGTGAGATTGAAATCTCACGTGAAGAAAGGATGAGCAGTTAACCAGTACCTATTGATTACCCTAATCCGGCCATGGCAGCTGAGGGATCCGGTCCACCCCCGCTTGCGGAAACCACTCCACTGTCACCTACCCTGTCCTCGGCAGACGCCAAGCTGCCACTATCCATCCCAGCAGCGGAACCTGCAGTTTGTTTTTATGAAGCTCTGGCAGCAGCCCTAAAGTCTCCTGTCATCCCGGTCACATCAGCGGTCCCCCAGACCCCGGCCAGATCAGACCCGGCCGCATCACCGGGCCCGTCCTTAGAGGCGGAGCACCTGGAAACCGGCAACCCTGGCTACGGAGCAGTTGGACCCACTACTTCCAGCAGCGGGAGTGGAGCCTTTCAATTCTCCGGTTCCACTGCCACGCAGTATCCCGATGGCTGTTGGGGCCGCAATAGTAACTTCAAAGCCAGTGCCAGTCAGAGAGCTAAGGTCGGACGCCGAAGCACCACGACCACAACAACCCTTGAAACCGACGATGACCCAGGCAGAGCAATGGCAGCAAGAAATAATTGCCCGCACCCAGCGAGAGAAAAATCATCTAAGGGAATCTACATTCCATACCCGAGGCCCAATAAGAAGAGTCATGGTGCACAGCTATGATCCCAAAAAGGGGTGGGCTTTCTTGTCAGAAGCTTGTCTGGCCGACGGGGTGTTTGTTACCAGAAGAGATGTGGAACAACACCTCCCGAGAGAGCACCCTGGCCGCAACCTTGAGCCTGGGGAGATGGTCAGCTACACCTGGCACTGGGGCTAGCGGGGCTGGTATGCCCTCGACGTGAAATGGTGCACTGTGGTGAATGACCGGATCATGCCGGCGGCTGCCGTTGGCTACCGGTTCCCCAGGGAGCTGGACCAGTAAGGAATGTTGATATAAGCAAAAATATGGGACCATAAAAATTGTTAGGTATCTGTGTTTTCCGTTTGTTATTTTCCACAGTTTGTTATTTTCCATATAGAAAATGTTAGAAAATGAAAGAGTTAATTAAAAGCTAATTGCATGGGAAAGTAACCATATTTTCTCTAGATTGACAGCAGTTGTACTACGGTACAGGGACTCATGTTAAAGTTTTACAAACACTTCCACGTTTTTATAGTTGATTAAAAATGGACCACAGTCACAGGACTGGCGTGACCAACACAAACTTGTGTCTTGTAAAAAGACTGCCCCCATTGTGCCTAACGGAGTCGTCTGACCTACCCCGGGACCTTAACACGGCCCAAGGATCCACTTAGGTTTCCAGGGGAACCAGGTTATTTAGGAGGGGGGGTTGCTGGGACCCGGGATGTTGGGACTGGACTGTTGCAGGAAGGGACCGCAACATGGAAGGTTGGGTCCCCACTGACATCAAAACCGGTGGCGTCCCCTGTGGCAGACGAACTCAAAAGTAAAAAAAAAATAAAATGTTGGTAACAGTTTAAGAAAGCACCTCGCTAATGTGGGATGAACCTGTTCAAAATAAATATGCTTGTTAACCCTTTTCTTTCCTTAAAAACAAAAATAAATGCTTGCTGTTCTGTAGCTCGTGAACGAGCTATGTTTAACCAAGGGGAAATGTGACGCACTGGCCTATCAGGTCGTCACAGGGTGCTGTGCAATCTGCCCTTCTGCATGGTACCTACTCCTCCTTGGTTACGGGTCCTGTCAATTTAGTGTTGCTACCAACAGGTGTACACAAATCCTGAGGAACACTCTGCACCACACCCACCAACCAGCTATTGGGCAGCCTGAGGGGAGTAGGGCCACCCAAATGGGGGATGGAAGAGGGAGGGCAGAGATGTCAGTTGAAGAATAGTAGTTGAGCAGAGAGCAGCGGTGAAAGTGCAGGTCACGCTGTGGAGCTTGGCTCCTGTACCCATCTCAGGTGCCAGACGTTGGCCTAGCCAGAAGGAGCTGGAACCCCGGTCGCAGGGGGTAGTGACAGGGGGCACGGTGCTGCTACAGAGAGCAGGCCGGCTGACTTGTGCTACAACCGGGCAGGGGCCATGGCACGACGGGGTACGCGGACCCTAGGTTGGGAAGATGCTTCACGCAGCCCAGTAATTTACCCGACGGGAACGGAATCTTCAGGAACCATTCCCCACCCGCTCCAGAATCGGGGTACTAGTGCAACGAGGGGGATAGGACTTCCACAACTGTCCAGAAAATCCCAAGCGTGAACCCTGAGAGCAAGATCACCCTGCTAGCCACACAGGTGAGCGGGACCCGAATCGCTTTATGTGAGAGGGATCCACATGTAGGGCACGCAGTGCCAAGGGACAAGGCTTCAGACCAACCTGCAACACCAAAGGGGCACGGACCCAGCGTACTTGCCCAGAGAGAGCAGGATACTCAAGAGTTTGGTTTACCTGGTGTCAGCATCAGTGACTTTGGACTGTGTGAGTACCCGATATCCATTTCACCGAACGGGTCCCCCACTCCATCCCTCACTGGATCTCGGGGATCACACCACTTCCTCTGCCCATGGAGGGGTTCACATCTCGAGCTGCCACACGCCATCGTCCCCGGGCTTCCCCCCAACTGGCAGCGGTGGTCCCTCACGTCACCACACACCGTGGGTGGCGTCACGAACATTATACCATTCACCACCCAAAACCAATTTTATGCCCGAGGTAGCCGCGCAACCCCGCCTCAGATCCGGGGACCCCTCGAGCCACTGTGGATCCGGATCCGAGCAGCCCGTCATCTGTCGTGGGGGCGGCACAACTGTATTCTCCATTGCGTATTAATTTAACACTGCCTAATAGCATTGACTTACACATAGGATGTAGCCTGGCATTTTCCTTTTAAAAATAAAGAAATGCATGAGTGACAGGCATAGGGCTGGTGCTCCCATACCCCTGGCACTACAGAAAAAAGCAAACTTGGAAATCCTACCTGGAGTCTCCATATTTCTAAAATTTAAGGTCAGATAAAAGGAAAAGTGGCAACAATTTGCACACGCTACAAATAGGCCAACTAAGCATCATGGCTGCATGTGACTGGCTTTGGATCAAGGCTTGAACCAGCATTTCTACCTTCACCAAAGACAGCAAGATAAAAGATAGGTGTATGGCTGGTGCTCCCATACCTCTGGCACTACCGACAAAAGCCAACTTGGAAACCCTACTTGGAGTCTCCACATTTCCAAAAATTAATGTCACAAAGCAGGAAAAGTGGCAACGATTGGCACACACTACAAATAGGCCAACTAATCAACATGGCTGTTTGAGACCAGCCCTGGAACAAGGCCTGAAGCAGCATTTCTACCTTCACCAGAGACAGCAAGATAAAAGACAGTCGTAGGACTGGTGCTCCCATACCTCTAGCACTATAGACAAAAGCCAACTTGGAGACCCTACTTGGAGTCTCCACATTTCCAAAAATTAAGGTCGGGTAACAGGAAAAGTGGCAACAATTGGCACACACTACAAGTAGGCAAACTAAGCAACATGGTTGTGTGGGAACGGCCTTGGAACAAGGCCTAAACCAGCATTTTTACCTTCACCAGAGACAGCAAGATAAAAGACAGGCGTAGTGCACTGCATGCAAAAGCCAACTTGGAGACCCTACTTGGAGTCTCCACATTTCCAAAAATTAATATCAGGCAATAGGAAAAGTGGCAACAATTGGCATACAAGCAAGATGACCACTGAAACTGCAATCAAAATCGAATATTAAAAATTAACTTAGAGTGTTGAGATTTCAAAATATTACAGGCAGACAGCAGTACAGTAGCATAAATTTCCCCCTCCCCATAGGGTCTTAAAAATGCAGGGAGGTACAGTTCATGCAACGCACAGGTTATGACCTGGCATTTCAATTTTAAAAAGTGAGCACACAGTGACTGTACCTTCTGCAGAAGGGCCTCCAGGACATATTTGTGCCCTAGAAATTTCTGTTCAACTAGGTTGATGCATGCAGTACATACTAAATGTGATGTTACCAAAGTGTGGTGCCACCACTAGGTTTACGCCTTAATTGCATATGGCCATCCCTGACTCCAGCTTCAGTGTAGACAGTCATTTATCAAACTCGGCCTGAATAGTGTTGCAGAACTCTCAGCTGTGTCACTTGGTTCTCAGATGCATACTAATTTAAGCATTGATTAATTGTGTTGACTTACACACCGAATGTTGTCATTTACATTTTAAAACTCAACAGAAATGTTTAAAAACAATTCAAGCAGACAGCAGTACAGTAGCATCATTTCCCCCCCTCCACATAGAGCCTTGAAACACACAGGCTTTAGCACGGCATATGAATTTTAAAATTGAAAATTTGCCTGAGTGACCGGTGTAGGCCTCTTGCTCCTAGAAGACTGGCACCACTCTTAAAACACAACTTTGACCCCCTTGTTGAACATTCAAAAACATTTCAGGCAGACAGCAGTACAGTAGCATCAAATGCCCCCCTACCCATAGGGCCTTAAAAGAGCTGGGCAGTACGGACCATGCAACACACAGGTTGTGGCCCGGCATTTGAATTTGAAAATTAAGACATGCTAGACTTTTTGCTTCCAGAAAATTGGCACTGCAGACAAAACATCTTTAAGTGTGATGTGGAAATAAAGGGTATCTTATTCATGCAGACTGTAATGTCATCACCAGACTTGGAGTGACTCATGTGCACCATAGTTTGGTAGTGTTGCTGCCCTTGCAAATACAGATTAATGAAGACTCCATTTGGAAAGGCCGCAGCTCAGCAATCAAGGGTTGATGCAGCACATGCAGGTGGTTCTCCAAATATGATAAAGAAAAGAATCTCTTACAAGAAACATCAAAGAGACCAAGTAAACTAATTTCTCAACCAAGGAGAAATATTGTAGGTTGCAGGTTACAACATGGCTGGAAAGAGGGCAGTGGTCCAATAACACAATAGAAAGGAACTGTGTTGTATTAAGTACCAGTCAAACCTTTTCTTTATCTTATAAATATGGTGTATTTGATTGTGTGTATGGACTTGAGCTTCACAAAGATGAAAGTGTGTCTGCTCTCGAAGCTCTACTAGATAGAGTTGCATCATCCTGAATCAGCGATGCTCATTTAGCAAGTGGTTGCATCAGGGGGCACCTGCAGGGAAGATCTCTGTGAAGACAACCTGCCTTTTGGTGGTACTTCACGGTTGAAAATCTCTTTGCTTCTGAGATGGAAAGAAAAGATATCTTTTTCATGTAGACTGTAACGAGATCATCAGACTTGGATTGACTCATTTTCAACCTAGTTTGGCAGCATTGCTGCCCTTGAATAAACATATGAAGACTTCATTTGGGAATTGCCAATGTAACTGTCACGCTCACCGGCTCCCCTGCCATGCTTCCCGGCCCCCCTGCCATGCTCACCGGCTCCCCTGCCACACTTCCCCACTCTCAGGTCACGCTCCGTCACTCCCGTGCCATGTTTCCCGGTCCCCCGCTCCACAGCCTCCATGCCCCATCACCTGCGGTCTCCAGGCAGCCCGGTCCCCGCTCCCGGCGCCCATCGGCAACGCTGAGCCAGCCCGGCACTCCTGCCTCCTGTGCACCGCTCCCTGCTCTGGCTTCTGGCACCCGGGCCTCGCGCATGCGCATTAGGGCGCGCGCGCGGTCATTGACCCTCTCTTAAAGGGCCAGTGTCCTCCAACAGGATATTGAGGAATCAGGTACAGGGTATATAGGGGGATCCTTTCCAAGTGGGCGGGGCCTGTTCTTCGTGTTTGCTAAGCTAGGAGTCAGGTCTCCTTGTGTCTTGTGCCATACTTACCTATCTCTCTTGTAGAGTCGCTCCTGTCTCGCCAACCGGTCCTGACGATTCCCGAACCCCGAACGGTGACTGTCTTCCATCCCGTCAGTCCCTACCATCTCCGATCCCTGGATCCGTGTGGTGACCCACCTCCTCGCTCCATTGGTTCCGGATTCTGCCTGACGTCATCTCGGCCGCCGAACCTGAGCTCCGTCACCCGGACTACCTTCAGAGACTCCGTGGTCCCAGGGACTTCTTCACTCCACTCCTCTGAACGGACTGTCCTGCTACCCGTAGTGCTCCGGCTACCGGGCACCTTGCCCTCGGTGAGGTGTTCATCCCAGTGGATCCACCTCCTGGGCCTGCCCGTCCACCTGGTCCTAACAGTAAGAACAGGCCATGGATCCCGCCGAAGCACTAGTGGCCCAGCTGGGCAACTTCCAGCAGGAACTCGGACGACAGCGCGAGACCCAGTCCCGCATGCTGGCCTTCATGTCCTCGGTGGATACCCGCCTGGACACACTGCAAGCAACTGCCATGTCCCTGGCATCTCAGGCTTCTACAGCACAGTCCACGGCCACAGTTCCCGTGGCGGCTACCTCGGAAGCTTCTAAACTCCGCTTGGCCTCTCCACCCTGCTATGCCGGAGATCCTAAGACCTGCAGAGGATTCTTAAATCAGTGCTCCCTCCACTTTAAGCTGCTTCCGCACCTGTTTGCTTCCGACCAAGCCAAGGTGGCGTTTGTAATGTCCCATCTGGAGGGTGAGGCACTGGCCTGGATGAAGCCCTTGTGGGAGAGGGAGGACCCTGTAACTGCTAACATCCAGGACTTCCTGCAGGCGTTTAGAACCACCTTTGACGAACCCGGGCGTGCCGCCGCATCCGCCTCATCACTCCTCAGGCTACGTCAGGGGACCATGACGGTGGGGCAGTATGCCATCCGCTTTCGCACCTTGGCCTCAGAATTGGGGTGGAACAATGAAGCCCTCACCGCCGCCTTCTGGGAAGGACTCTCCAGTCGTATTAAGGACGAGCTGGCAGGCCGCGATGTTCCTTCCACACTGGATGCCCTAATTGCACTAGCCACCCGCGTGGACCTCAGATTCCAGGAACGATCCAAAGAGGTGTCCCGCGAGAGACGTCCGATACGGCATTCCTATCCTCCGCAGAAGCCCGTCGTTCCTCAGTCGGCATTGTCTGGCGTCTCTGTCCACGAACCCATGCAGATTGACCGTCTGAGGCAGTCCGAACAACGCCGAGCAGAACGGCTCGCTAAGGGTCTCTGCTTCTACTGCGGAGAGGGCACACACCTGCTACGTTCCTGTCCAGAGAGGCCGTGAAACTCCAAAGCCTAGGGTTGGTAGGAGAGGCCACCCTAGGTGCTGGGACTCTCTCAGACGCGGTTACGTGGACCGTTCAAGTGACAACGGGAGAGACGCGGTTCACGGCCGAGGCGTACCTCGATTCCGGGGCAGCAGGCAATTTCATCCAGCAGGCCACGGTGGACAAGTATCAGGTGCCGGTTACTCCACTCGACAAACCCCTCGTGATTGCCTCTGTAGATGGGAGACCCCTCTCTGACACCATCTCGTGGATCACCAAGCCAGTAGAACTACGTATCGGTGCCCTGCACACCAAGAACATCACTCTCTACGTCCTCCCACACATGTCTCATCAAATCCTGCTGGGACTCCCCTGGTTACGGACACAAGAACCGTCGGTCAGCTGGCGTACTGGTGAAATTACCCGATGGGGCTCCTCTTGCCATGAGAACTGCCTGAAGTCCATACAGCCCATCCGACGACCTCCAGTTCCGGAGTCCCTACCATGACTGCCTTCGGCCTATTGGTCCTTCGCGGACGTCTTTGATAAAAAGGAGTCAGAGGTACTGCCGCCACATCGTCCTTACGACTGTGCTATCGACCTACTCCCGGGAACTACACCACCTCGAGGACGGATATATCCTTTGTCCCCTGCTGAAACAAGGGCCATGTCTGCCTACATCACTGAGAACCTGGCAAGGGGATTCATCCGGAGATCCTCCTCTCCTGCTGGAGCAGGCTTCTTCTTCGTTAAGAAGAAAGAGGGCGACCTGCGCCATGCATTGACTACCAGGGATTGAACCAAATCACCGTAAAAAATAAATACCCCCTGCCGCTCATCCCCGAATTGTTTGATCGGCTTAGAGGAGCTCGTGTGTTTACCAAGTTGGATCTTCGGGGTGCCTACAACCTGGTCCGCATCCGCTCTGGGGACGAATGGAAGACCGCATTCAATACTCGCGATGGGCACTACGAATACTGTGTGATGCCCTTCGGCCTGTGTAATGCACCAGCAGTCTTTCAAGAATTGGTGAACGACGTGTTCCGGGACCTTCTCTACGTCTGTGTGGTGGTGTATCTGGATGACATCCTGGTCTTCTCTCCGGACCTCCAGACCCACAGAGAGAACGTGCAGCTGGTACTACAAAGACTGAGAGAGAATCGTCTGTACGCCAAGTACGAGAAGTGTGTCTTCGAGCAGTCTTCTCTTCCCTTCCTGGGTTACATAATCTCTGATACCGGTCTGCAGATGGACCCAGAGAAGGTCTCTTCCATTCTCAACTGGCCCCATCTTTCCGGACTGAAGGCAATCCAACGGTTTCTTGGATTTGCAAACTATTACCGTCAGTTCATCCCTCACTTCTCTGCCCTGACTGCGCCTCTCTCCGCCTTGACCAAGAAGGGGGCTAATCCAAAGGACTGGTCACCTGCGGCCGACGCCGCGTTTGGCTCCCTGAAACAGGCATTTGCTTCCTCTCCTGTGCTCCACCGTCCTGAGTTAAACCGACAGTTCACCTTGGAGGTGGATGCCTCCTCCTCTGGAGCCGGAGCAGTGCTCATGCAGAAGTCCTCCTCCGGGAAGATGGTTACTTGCGGTTTCTACTCCAAGAGCTTCTCAGCGCCTGAACGCAACTACACCATCGGTGACCGAGAGCTATTAGCAGTCAAACTGGCTCTGGAGGAGTGGCGCTACCTTCTGGAGGGAGCAGTGTACCCCGTGATCATTTACACGGACCACAAGAACCTGAAATACCTGCGGTCTGCTCAGCGACTGAACCCACGACAAGCCAGGTGGTCCTTGTTCTTTGCCAGGTTCGATTTTCAGCTCCATTTTCGACCCGCGGATAAGAATGTGCGAGCAGATGCCTTGTCCAGGTCATTTGTGCCCATGGAACAGGAGGAGGAGACATCTCAGCCCATCATCTACCCAAGTAAAATCATTCCGGTGGCCCCTGTCACCCTGGCCCAGATACCGCCCGGGAAGACCTATGTCTCTGAGACTGACAGACAAAAAGTGTTGCATTGGGGCCATGCCTCGAAAATAGCCGGCCATGCTGGTCAGAAGAGAACATGGAGTACAATTGTACGTCACTACTGGTGGCCATCCCTTCGCACGGACGTCGCGTCTTTTGTCTCAGCCTGCTCCTCTTGTGCCCGGAACAAGACGCCCAAACACCTGCCATATGGTCGCCTTCTGCCTCTGCCAATTCCCTCCGTTCCGTGGCAACACATTGCAATGGACTTTTTTACAGACTTGCCCTTGTCCGCCGGACACACAGTCATATGGGTCGTGGTGGATCGGTTCTCCAAAATGGCTCATTTCGTCCCTATGGCTGGACAGCCCTCTGCCCAGGAACTCGCTGACACCTACATACAGCACGTCTTCCGGTTGCATGGCTTTCCATCACACATTGTGTCCGACAGAGGAATTCAGTTTACCTCCCGCTTCTGGAGTGCCCTCTGCAAACATCTGGGAGTGGCTCTGGACTTTTCTTCAGCCTACCATCCTCAGTCGAATGGCCAAGGGGAACGAGTCAATCAGATCCTGACCTCCTTCTTGCGTCACTACAATAATACCCATCACGATGACTTGTCCACACTTCTTCCTTGGGCTGAATTCTCCCATAACCACCACGTCAGTGAGTCCTCCTCCACCTCTCCCTTCCATGTCGTTTACGGACTTCAGCCTTCCGTCCCATTACCTGTATCTTCTTCCTCGGATGTCCCTGCTGCTGATGCTGTAGTCCGTGACTTTACAACAATTTGGGACTCTGTCAAGACGTCCCTTGGACGTGCTTCCCTGCGGATGAAGAGACACGCAGACAAGAGGCGTCTGGATCCTCCGTGTTTCTCTCCAGGAGATCTGGTCTGGCTTGCTTCCAAATACGTCCAATTGAAGCTACCATCATACAAGCTGGGTCCTCGCTACATCGGGCCGTTTAAAGTCATCAGCAAAATAAATGAGGTCTCCTACAAGCTGCAGCTCCCGGCCACGATGAGGATACCCAACTCCTTCCACGTCTCCCTGCTCAAGCCGGTTGTCCTTGGTCCCTTCTCCGCTGCTGCCAGTTCTGCTCCTCCTCCTATTGCTGATGATGACATCTATGCGGTAAGGAATATCATGGCCATGAAGACCGTGCGGGGCCGACAGTTCTTCCTGGTGGACTGGGCTGGGTATGGTCCTGAGGATAGGTCCTGGGAACCCCGGGAGAATGTGGGTACTCCTCTGATATGTGCCTTCCTGTCCCGGTTGCGGGGAGGGGGGCGTGGGGGAGGGGGTACTGTCACGCTCACCGGCTCCCCTGCCATGCTTCCCGGCCCCCCTGCCATGCTCACGGCTCCCCTGCCATGCTTTCCCGCTCTCAGGTAACGCTCCGTCACTCCCGTGCCATGTTTCCCGGTCCCCCACTCCACAGCCTCCATGCCCCATCAGCTGCGGTCTCAAGGCAGCCTGGTCCCCGCTCCCGGCGCCCATCAGCAACGCTGAGCCAGCCCGGCACTCCTGCCTCCTGTGCACCGCTCCCTGCTCTGGCTTCTGGCACCCGGGCCTCGCGCATGCGCATTAGGGCGTGCGCGCGGTCATTGACCCTCTCTTAAAGGGCCAGTGTCCTCCAACAGGATATTGAGGAATCAGGTACAGGGTATATAGGGGGATCCTTTCCAAGTGGGTGGGGCCTGTTCTTCGTGTTTGCTAAGCTAGGAGTCAGGTCTCCTTGTGTCTTGTGCCATACTTACCTATCTCTCTGGTAGAGTCGCTCCTGTCTCGCCAACCGGTCCTGACGATTCCCGAACCCCGAACGGTGACTGTCTGCCATCCCGTCAGTCCCTACCATCTCCGATCCCTGGATCCGTGTGGTGACCCACCTCCTCGCTCTGTTGGTTCCGGATTCTGCCTGACGTCATCTCGGCCGCCGAACCTGAGCTCCGTCACCCGGACTACCTTCAGAGACTCCGTGGTCCCAGGGACTTCTTCATTCCACTCCTCTGAACGGACTGTCCTGCTACCCGTAGTGCTCCGGCTACCAGGCACCTTGCCCTCGGTGAGGTGTTCAGCCCAGTGGATCCACCTCCTGGGCCTGCCCGTCCACCTGGTCCTAACAGTAACCTCCTCGGCTTCTTCTTATCTGCTGAGCTACACATCTGTGTGCCTCTGGGTTCACACTAAGTGGGATCTACAACTTCATAATCAGGTTCTATGTTGTCCCACTCCTCCTCTCCCTGACATCACAGGACAGTACACATGCGCCTCAGGTATCTGAGTTTCATCATCATCACCTTCATCAGTTGACAACAGTCAGGATTCTGTTCTGACCCTACTTTGTCTAGGCTAGTATCCAACTCACAAAGATTTTGGGCATTGGTGCAGATGCTTTTCTTCTCTTCAGTTTGGGGATTTTTGGAGCGGACCTGTGATGCCCATGGGAAAGAATGTGTGAACAGATCTTCAGACTCACCCATGTGTGGTTCCCCACTGTCAGTTTGCCAGTTAGAAATTTATGATGTGGGCGGAAGCAAGTGTAATTGGGGTGGTACCTCAGGGATCAACTGTGTGTGATGCTGAGGTGCAGGAAGAGGAGGAGAGGCCAATTGATGCAGTGTTTGCCATTCACTCTAGCTCCTGCTGTTTATCAGCCTCATTTCAAAGTTGAAGCGATGTGTGGCTGCCAAAGAAATCTCGTGTAGTAGACTTTCCAGTAATGGAAGTTGTTCTCATTTCTCTTGGATGAGCTGGCATTTGCTCACTAGACC
Source organism: Anomaloglossus baeobatrachus (assembly GCF_048569485.1). NCBI lineage: Eukaryota > Metazoa > Chordata > Amphibia > Anura > Aromobatidae > Anomaloglossus > Anomaloglossus baeobatrachus. The sequence goes on from NC_134355.1 coordinate 540,991,557, forward strand.
TTTGGCTAACAGAACTTCCCACACATACACCTCCAACACCCCACCTATTCCCCCTTCCATGACTACATCATCATGATTTACCAGTCATGTTTGATGTACCCTTCCCTTTTTGAAGCAGATGTTTTGCAAGCCTACGCCAAACACCTGTCAGATACCTGAGACAAAAAAATAATTATTTATTTCCTGCCCGAGTTGGCAATATTGTGAAGGCACTAAAAAGTACCACTACCTACAATTGTGTTTCACTGTGTAATGTGGAGCAGACATGGAAAAGTGCAAAGAAGACCTTTTTTGTTTATTCAATAGCAAATTTTCGGCACGTAATTATAAGTATACCTATCAATGTGTTTCACTGTGTAATTTTGAGCAGGCATTTAAAATTCTCAAGAACAACTTTTTAACTAGTTGCCAAGAAAATTTACAGCAGGCCATGCCTCACAGCATTTAATCGTACGTTACCAATCACCGCCTCTGGCCGCCTTTCCAACTCTCAATACCTTTAACCCTAAGGGAACTAACATCCCCATTATGATGATCATGAAAATGTCTAGAAAGTCCCGACCATCCAGGTCAGTTTATTTTGTTATCTAGCTTAGCAGCCGTAATATGTTCACTAATCCTTTTCTTAAGGTGTGTCACCGTGCACCCTATGTAATATTTATTGCACACCACACACGTTGCCATATAGACAACATGCATGGTGTTGCAATTAACAAATGCTGTTATCAAATCAAATATCTCTTTTTGTTCACATTATTTTGAAATTCATTTGTTCTCTCCATATGTTTACACAAGGTGCACTTCTTACCCCCTATTGATAACACCCTTTGTGTGTCAACCACGTAGGTCTTTTTTCCACACTAACAAAAAGACTTGGAGACAAAGTATTCCCCAGTTTTTTAGCATGTTTGGAAACACAATGATAACCTTTTTTCAAAATTTTAGCTAATACCACATCCTGATATAGGATGGGTAAAAATGTATGCATCAATGCAACAATGTTGTTAAATCCACACTATAAGCCGTTGAAAATGTTTAAATATTATGTGTGAATTTTTTCCACTTTGTTTTCATGACCGAGTAAAGGATCCCTAGTTCTATCCTTCACCAAATTGTTCACCCTTTGTAACATCCATTTTTTATACTCTCTATTTTCTAACCTTCTTTCAATCCTCTGATTCTCATTGACAAGTGCCTGATCTGTGGAACATAATCTCTTGGCCCTCACCAACTCTCCTATGGGCAAATTGCGTATTACATGTGATGGATGACAACTAGCCGAGTGTAAAACGGAATTGAAATTAATCGGTCTCCTATATAGGGTAGTGTAAATACTGCCCAAAACAGCATCACCTATCAAGACAACATCCAAATAAGGAGCTTCCTCGCCATGAACCTCAAATGTAAATATAAATGTAAATACTGGGGGGGGGGGGGTTGTTTGTTTGTTTTTTTTTTTCCCCTCCATTTAATAAATTGGTATATAGGAATGCCTTTGGATAATTAAGTTGAGTTACCAGCCAAGTTAAAGCAGACAGGTCTTCTTCACCTTGGCTGGGAATAAAAATCGGAGAGGACCCCACACTTTATTTTAGTTATTTTTTTATTTTTTTTTACCTGGGAGTGGTGTCCTCCCCATTCATTTTTCTGGCCTCCCCTGCTGTCTAGTGCACTGTGGCAGAAAAATGCTTGAGGTCCTCGTAGATTTCCATTATAATCATTACTCAAAAAGAGTAGGTCCGAGTATCTGACCAGCTTGATTCAAGCAATGATCAGTAGAGCACTTTAGCGCTCGCTCATCACTAATTGTAAGCTGCAATCTGTCTTAGGCCTGAAACACACATCCGTGAAAACCACGTCCGTGTAAAACGGGCCATTTTTCGGGTCCGTTTTCCGTTTTTTAGGTCCGTTTTTATGGTATGTGTGGCCTGCGTGTGTATCCCGTATGCTAGCCGTATGTGCGTGTGGAATGTCCGTATGTGCGTGAGTGAAATAACTGACATGTGTGTGTGTTGTCCGTGTGAAATGTACGTGTGTGATGCAAAATGTCGTTACTTCACCCGACTTCATTGTCATGCCGCGGCTCTGTCTTTGTGCCGTGTACTGATTAGCGGTCACCTGTGAAGGATTCACCGATGACCGCTAATCCCCCGAGTGACTGAAGTGTCCCCCCCTCTCTCATACTCACCGATCCCCGATCACCGGCGCTGCACGGCATTCACACTGCTCCAGCGGCTTTTTCTAATTTGAAAAAGCCGGCCGCTCATTAAACAATCTCGTATTCCCTGCTTTCTCCCCCCACCGGTGCCTGTGATTGGTTGCAGTGAGACATGCCCACCACGCTGAGTGACAGCTGTATCACTGCACCCAATCACAGCAGCCGGTGGGCGTGTCTATACTGTGCAGTAAAATAAATAAATAAATAATTAAAAAAAACGGCGTGCGGTCCCCCCCCATTTTAATACCAGCCAGATAAAGCCATACGGCTGAAGGCTGGTATTCTCAGGATGGGGAGCTCCACGTTATGGGGAGCCTCCCACCCTAACAATATCAGGTGGCCGCGAGTTACCTGACTGACAGCAGCTGATCGCGCTACTCATCTCATTAGCTGCGTGGAGCTGACAGGAGCATTGGTGTATTCTGCTGCTCCTGTCACCTGCATGCAGCAGAGCTGGAAGTGACGCTGGAGGTCCGTGGATTATGCCGGACATGGAGGGCTTTGTCGGGGTTAATAAATTGGTAATGAGGGAATTTGTTTGTGTTTTTTATTTCTAATAAATGATTTTTTCAGGTGTGTGTGTGTTTATTTACTGTAATTTACAGATTAATCATGGAAGGTATCTCGGGGAGACCCCTGACATGATTAATCTAGGACTTATTGGCAGCTATGGGCTGCCAATAACTCCTTATTACCCCGATTTGCCAATGCACCAGGGCAAATCGGGAAGAGCCGGGTACAGTCCCAGAACTGTCGCATCTAATGTATGTGGCAATTCTGGGCGGCTGCTGACTGATATTGTTAGGCTGGGGGGCTCCCCATAACGTGGAGCTCCCCATCCTGAGAATACCAGCCTTCAGCCGTATGGCTTTATCTGGCTGGTATTAAAATGGGGGGGGACCGCACGCCGTTTTTTTTAATTATTTATTTATTTATTTTACTGCATAGTATAGACACGCCCACCGGCTGCTGTGATTGGGTGCAGTGAGAGAGCTGTCACTCAGCGTGGTGGGCGTGTGTGACTGCAACCAATCACAGGCGCCGGTGGGCAGGTAAAGCAGGGAATACGAGATTGATTAATGGGCGGCCGGCTTTTTCAAAATAGTAAAAGCCGCTGAAGTTTTTAAACAAGCCGTGCAGCGCCGCGCCGGAGATCGGGAAACGGTAAGTATGAGAGAGGGGGGGAACTGACCGACAGACAGCTAGAGGGACAGATAAGACAGAGAGACCGACCGACAGACATAGAGACCGACCGACGGACTGAGGGAGAGAACGAAACAGAAAAAGAAAAAAGACCGACATCACATGAAAAAAGCACAAAACGTACAGGGAGCAAACAGAGATGCGTCCGTGTCACTCGGACGTGCGCACAGACCCATTGACTTTCATTGGGTCCGTGCTGCGTGTTGCGTGCAGAAAACGGACATGCTGCCGTGCAAAACGCACACAGGTACGGATCACGGACACGGACAAACGGACATGCATCAAAAACGCACGTGGAGCTTTTATCATACAATAACATTGGTGCACGTTTGGCCGTGTCTCCAGTATACACGGAAACGGACCAAACACGCACGTGTTTCACGGATGTGTGTTTCAGGCCTTAAAAAGATATAATTCACATTGTTTGAAGGTTCTGAATCTTGTAGACAATCAGATGTGCTGGGGCACAGAATTCAAGATTATGGGAAATACCCAGGAGAAGTCTTAAAGGCGATTGGTTGAGGAACATACGAGAGTGGAAAAGAGAAGGTCTTGAGAAGACCGGAGATTGTGTGGGAAGATATCGGGAGATTTGTTTGGAGATGTATGGATGTGTCAGGTTATAGATGGGTTTGTAGGTCAGTGTTATTAGTAGAGTTGAGCGCGGTTCGTGGTTCGTGGTTCTCCAGTTCGCGGCTCGAGTGATTTTTGGGCTGTTCGAGATCGAACTAGAACTCGAGCTTTTTGCTAAAAGCTCGATAGTTCTAGATACGTTCGAGAACGGTTCTAGCAGCAAAAAGCAGGGCTTTTTACAGCTACAGTGAGCAGGAGCCATCGCTGGCAGCCTGCCACAAGCTGGTAACCAAGATAAACATCGGGTATCCAAGCAAAGCGCTTTGGTTAGTAACCCGATGTTTATCTTAGTTACGTGCAGGAAGCCCACACTTTCCCGCTCAGCTCGCTCCACCCCCTCCTGCCCGCGGCATGTACACATACATACACATACACAAACACACACACACACACACATCCACCCCCCCCCCCCGCCCGCCCGCCCGCCCGCTCGCTCGCTCGCTCGCTCGCTCGGCTTACCTGCGGTGATGAAGTCCCGCCATCCCGACCTCAGCGCTGTCACTGTCCTCCATGGCCGCCGCTTGTCACATCACCTCTCGCTTCCGACCCGAGACTGACACTGGCGGTGACGTCACGGACCTCTCGCGATACTTGATGTGAAGGCGCCGGTCATTGACCTCAGTGACAGGGGCTGTCAGTGTGCTGGAGATCAGCGCAGGTAATGTACCTCACTGACAGCAGCACTTCTCATGCCCTGCAGTGACCTGGGCTGACCCATTGATGTTAGCTCAGGTCACTGCACTGCTCTCCCAGCCAATGGGGAACATCCTGCTCTTCATTGACTGGGACAGTGTGCATCGTCATGGCAACCCCTTGGATTACACCAGACCTGGATTTGTTTTTCAATCTAATAAATTGGTTAAAGAGGGAATGTTTTGGGGAGTGTTTTTTCAAATAAAAATGTGTTTGTCGTGTATTTTTTTTTATTACTGACTGGGTTGGTGATGTCGGGTATCTGATAGACGCCTGACCTCACCAACCCCAGGGCTTGATGCCAGGTGACATTACACATCTGGTATTAACCCCAAATATTACCCCGTTTGCCACCGCACCAGGGCGCGGGATGAGCTGGGGCGAAGCACCAGGATTGGCGCATCTAATGGATGCGCCACTTCTGGGGCGGCTGCGGCCTGCTATTTTTAGGCTGGGGAGATTCCAATAACCATGGACCTCCCTAGTCTGAGAATATCAGGCCCCAGCTGTCTGCTTTACCTTGGCTGGTGATCCAATTTTGGGGGACCCCTACGTGGTTTTTTTTTTTAATTATTTATTTAATTTAAAATAACAGCGTGGGGTGCCCTCAGTTTTGGATTACCAGCCAAGGTGAGGTTGCCAGCTGTGGTCTGCAGGCTGCAGCCGTCTGCTTTACCCTAGCTGGCTACAAAACTAGGGGGAACCCTATGTCATTTTTTTTTTCATTTTTTTGGCTAAATACAAAGCTAAGCACCCCTTAGTGCCACATGAAAGGTACCAAAGGGTGTTCCACTTTTTCTCCATTTTTTTCTCCACTTTCTCTCCACTTTTTCTCCACTTTTTCTCCATTTTTTTCTCCACTTATTCTCCACTTTTTCTCCTCTTATTCTCCACTTTTTCTCCACTTTTTCTCCACTTTTTCTCCTCTTATTCTCCACTTTTTCTCCACTTTTTCTCCACTTTTTCTCCATTTTTTTCTCCACTTTCTCCACTTTTTTCTCCACTTTTTCTCCTCTTATGCTCCACTTTTTCTCCACTTTTTCTCCACTTTTTCTCCTCTTATGCTCCACTTTTTCTCCACTTTTTCTCCACTTTTTCTCCATTTTTTTCTCCACTTATTCTCCACTTTTTCTCCTCTTATTCTCCACTTTTTCTCCACTTTTTCTCCACTTTTTCTCCTCTTATTCTCCACTTTTTCTCCACTTTTTCTCCACTTTATCTCCATTTTTTTCTCCACTTTCTCCACTTTTTCTCCACTTTTTTCTCCACTTTTTCTCCTCTTATGCTCCACTTTTTCTCCTCTTAATCTCCACTTTTTCTCCACTTTTTCTCCACTTTTTCTCCACTTTTTTCTCCACTTTTTCTCCTCTTATGCTCCACTTTTTCTCCACTTTTTCTCCACTTTTTCTCCACTTTTTCTCCTCTTAATCTCCACTTTTTCTCCTCTTATGCTCCACTTTTTCTCCACTTTTTCTCCACTTTTTCTCCTCTTATGCTCCACTTTTTCTCCACTTTTTCTCCTCTTAATCTCCACTTTTTCTCCTCTTATGCTCCACTTTTTCTCCACTTTTTCTCCACTTTTTCTCCTCTTATGCTCCACTTTTTCTCCACTTTTTCTCCACTTTTTCTCCTCTTATGCTCCACTTTTTCTCCACTTTTTCTCCACTTTTTTCTCCACTTTTTCTCCTCTTATGCTCCACTTTTTCTCCACTTTTTCTCCACTTATGCTCCACTTTTTCTCCACTTTTTCTCCACTTTTTTCTCCACTTTTTCTCCTCTTAATCTCCACTTTTTCTCCACTTTTTCTCCACTTTTTCTCCACTTTTTCTCCACTTTTTCTCCACTTTTTTCTCCACTTTTTCTCCACTTTTTCTCCTCTTATGTTCCACTTATTCTCCACTTTTTCTCCACTTTTTCTCTACTTTTTCTATGGTCGGTCTACCCATTAGCTCTGCCATGCATAGTGTAGCTCTACACCTACTGCACATGTTACTTTATGATTGACATCTCTTTCGTACCAGAGCTGTCTAAGTCTACTCTGACCCCATATTTGTCATTACTATATTGTCCTTGTACTGTATTATGACATTTGTATCATGTGTTTCATTTCTTGCTGTGTTGCAATTTTTTTGCTGCATCCCAATTGTACCTCTACATTGTTCGAGTTTATGTTATTGTTCTCTCACTCTTATGTGATACTGATTATTGTCATTTTTCATGATTACATGCAGATAAGTCCAATCTGACGAAGGCTCAGGCCGAAACGTCATTTGTAACTTGTTTTGGACAAAAACATATATGCTTATGAAAAAAAAATTTTCTTAATACGGACCAATAAAGAGTGATTTTGCATTACTATCCGTTGTGACTTACTGACTTAGTCTGGGAGATATAGAGTGCCGAGGTTACTCACTAATTTTATCTATTATTACCTCTGAGCACCTATATACCAGTGAGCAGAGCTTCCTCTACAGTAGTTCTCCTGATTAGGCATGCCCTTACCTCATGAGCAGGGCATTGCAGCTTTGGTAGCAACCATTACGACATGGACTCTGCTGCTGTGGACCCGGGGAGAGTGAGTGCAGATTCATTGCACCCACACTCCTCACATGAAGGGTCCGCACTCCTAGAAAATGGGGGATACGTTCCCTGAGTGTCTCCCCCCCCATATTCTAGACGGTCCAGAGTCGTCGTGGGACCCCTTTATTTTTTTTCTTACAATAAATTGGTGAAAGAGGAAATGTTTTGGGGACTGTTTTTTCAAATAAATTTCTTTTGTCGATTTTTTGTTTTTGTTAGTACTGACAGTTTATGATGTTGGGTATCTAATAGACGCCATGACATCACAAACTGCTGGGCTTGATCTCAGGTGACTTTACAGCTAGTATCAACCCGATTTATTACCCCGTTTGCCACTGCACCAGGGCACGGGATGAGCTGGGGTGAAGCGCCAGGATTGGCGCATCTAGTGGATGCGCCACGTCTGGGGTGCCTGCGGCCTGCTATTTTTAGGCTGTGAAGGCCCAATAACTATGGACCTTCCCACCCTGAGAATACCAGACCACAGCTGTCCGCTTTACCTTGGCTGGTGATCCAATTTGGGGGGTCCCCTACTTTTATTGTGTAATTATTAATATTTATAAAATAATTATAAAAAAGAGCCTGAGGGGACCTCCACATTGGATCCCCAACCACGGTAAAGCTGCCAGCTGTGGTTTTCAGGCTACAGCCGTCTGCTTTACCCTAGCTGGCTATCAAAAATGGGGGGACCCAACGTAATTTTTTTTTTTTAACTATTTTTTAAATAGAAAAAATTAATGGGCTTCCCTGTATTTTGATTGCCAACCAAGGTAACGGCAGGCAGATGGGGGTGGCAACCCATAGCTGTCTGCTTTATCTGCGCTGAGAATCAAAAATACCGCGGAGCGCTACGTCATTTTTTTAAAGATTTATTTTTACAGCACTGTGATGTCCAGCAATCAAAATACAGGGAAGCCCATTTTATTTTTAGTTATTTAAATAAATAATTAAAAAAAATATATGTTAGCTCCCACTGCATTTTTTGTATTGCTAGCTAAGGGTAATCCAAGCAGCTACTGGCTGCTAACCCCCACTGCTTGGTGTTACCTTCACTGGCAATGGAAAATCCAGGGAAGCATTTTTTTTTTTTTTTGCCAAAAAGCTACAAAAAAAGGACGTGAGCTTCGCCATATTTTTGTATGCTAGCCAGGTATAGCAGGCAGGTGCTGGAAGAGTTGGATACAGCGCCAGAAGATGGCGCTTCTATGAAAATGCCATTTTCTGAGGCGGCTGCAGACTGCAAATCGCAGCAGTGGGGCCCAGAAAGCTCAGGCCAACCTGTGCTGCGGATTCCAATCCCCAGCTGCCTAGTTGTACCTGGCTGGACACAAAAATGGGGCAAAGCCTACGTCATTTGTTTTCTAATTATTTCATGAAATTCATGAAATAATAAAAAAAGGGCTTCCCTTTATTTTTGGTTCCCAGCCGGGTACAAATAGGCAACTGGGGGTTGGGGGCAGCCGTACCTGCCTGCTGTACCTGGCTAGCATACAAAAATATGGCGAAGCCACATAATTTTTTCAGGGGGCAAAAAACTTCTGCATACAGTCCTGGATGGAGTATGCTGAGCCTTGTAGTTCTGCAGCTGCTGTCTGTCTGTATGGAGAAGAGCAGACAGCAGCTGCAGAACTACAAGGCTCAGCATACTCCATCCAGGACTGCATGCAGAAGTTTTTTGCCCACCAAAAAAATGACGTGGGCTTCGCCATATTTTTGTATGCTAGCCAGGTACAGCTGGCAGCCACGGGCTGCCTCCAACCCCCAGTTGCCTATTTGTACCCGGCTGGGAACCAAAAATATAGGGAAGCCCGTTTTTTTTAATTATTTCACTTATTTCATGAAATAATTAAAAAACAAATGACGTGGGCTTCGCCCTATTTTTGTGTCCAGCCGGGTACAACTAGGCAGCTGGGGATTGGAATCCGCAGCACAGGTTAGCCCGAGGTTTGTGGGCGCCTCTGCTGCGGATTTCAGTCCGCAGCCGTCCCAGAAAATGGCGCTCTCATAGAAGCGCCATCATCTGGCGCTGTATCCAACTCTTCCAACAGCCCTGGAGCCGGGTGGCTTGTTGGGTAATCATGAGTTAATACTGGCTTTGTTTTACCAGCCAGTATTAAGCCAGAGATTCTTAATGTCAGGCACGTTTGACCCGGCCATTAAGAATCTCCAATAAAGGGTTAAAAAAAGACACCACACAGAGAAAAAATACTTTAATAGAAATAAATACACAGACACATTAGAGACTCCATCTTTATTACCCCTGTCAGCCCTCCACGATCCTGCTCTTCTGTCTTCTTTCTTTCTAGTGTAGTAGTAGTGACGATTGTAGTGAGGGGCATCACTTGGGGCTGGGGAACCTCCATCCTAACTACAATGCTCACTACAATCGGGAAGCAGCGTGCAGCCTTCACTCCGTGAGTGATCACTGCTGGCTGCTAGCGGTAACAGCGGTAACGCTGACAGACGCGTTACCATAGCAACGGTGCTCCCGGAGCCGCGGTTAGCGGTGACGTCACCGCTAACTGCGTTGCTATGGCAACGGTGATCTCCGTTAATGACCGGCTGTGTCAGCCGGTCCCTAACGGAACGGGGAGTCGACCGTGTGCTAGAGCATGTCGCCGGTACACGGCGATACACATATGTGCACCGTGTACCGGAGAGATGCACTCGCAGGTCCTACATGACGTGTCATAGTCATGTGACCAGTCTGTAGCCAATGAGATAATAGCCACGTGACTGGTCACATGGCTATTTTGACGTCACGATAGGTCCTGCTTCTCTGCTGGCAGTGCAGGTCACCGGGAGGATTCAGCGATCATCGGATGGAATAGCGGCAGGAGACAGAGTGCAGAAGGGATCGCGAGGACCGGTAAGTGTTATGGCAATGTTTATTAACTGTTTGTGTACATTTATAATGCATTTTTATGTGTTTGTGATTGCCTCCCATTATAGCCTATTGGTTCTAGTTCGGTTCGTCGAACGTTCGACGAACCGAACTCGAACGGGACCCCCGTTCGGCGAACCGGCCTCGAGCCGAACCGGGACCGGTTCGCTCATCTCTAGTTATTAGTTTAAACTGTATCCGTTGTAAATTAGGAGCCAAAGAAGAGATTTGAAGAGCATAGAGGTGGAAGAGTAGCGAGGGGAGAAGGGAGTAGGATTAATTGGGCAGCAAAGATAAAGATGGACTGGAGAGGTGCAAGAGTGGGTTTTAGGATTCCACAGTGCAAGATATTTCAGTAATTGAGGCGGGACATGATGGCAGGTACTAATATTTTACTACATTGAACAAATTCTGGAAATATTTTAGAGTTGAAGGAGGCAGGTTTTGATGTGTGGTTAGAAACACTGGGCAGTGTTAAGGGTAACTCTGAGGCAGTGGACTTATTGTACAGGGGAAAGAGTGATATAATTTATAGTAATAGATAAAATGGGTAGGGGAGTTAACCCTAGAACACGCAACCATAGAAATTTACCATAGAAAACAAGTGACCAAACAGACCTGCGAGGCCCCAGGTATGCGTTCTAGGGTTAAGTGAGGAGGAGGAAAGATGATGAGTTCAGATTTGTCTATATTAAGTTTTAGTAAGCATGATGAGAAAAAAGTAGATATGGCCGATAGACAGTCTGGGCTTCTGAACAGCAGAGAGGTGACGTCTATGCTAGAGAGGTAGATCTGAGTCTCATCTATGCCTATGACCCCCAGCGAAATGTACAATCTATATATTTTCTAACACAATAAATCATTTCAGAGAAAAACATACCTGGCTACAATTATGCAGTCAGACTTCAATTTATATTGCCCATAGGTTGGGCAGCATGACTCAAGTGTCAGGTTTTCCATATTAGTAAAAATGTTTGCATCTTCCTTGTTATGTCCTAAAGAACTTAGAAGACATGATCTGCAGACAACATTGATGAAAAATCTAATGTAGATAAGGATCTCTCCAAAGATGATTTATTAATGTATAGAACAGTTCAAAGGAATATTTCTACTTCTCTTTTTGACGTTAGTGCTGTCGTTAATTATATATGTATTTCCATGGCACTGCTATTTTTTGTGCTTTTTCCATCATCCTACTTGAACTTGAATTTATTCTCTCTATGTTGCATTCAGTTTTGCATCCCTATGCTAAAAACATTAAATAAATCACAGATATGCACAATAGGGGGTCAATATATTTATAGGTGTAACGTCACAAAAAAAATACATTAGTTAGTGAGTGTAATATTTGGAAGATTAATTTTCAGACTGCTTTACAGGAAGAAATATTCCCCTTCAAATTAATGGCAGCAAAACTTTTAGGAACATGTCCATTTTCATTGTAAATTGTCTCTCCAGTAAAGGAGACAAACTCTAGCACAGCGCCACCTATTGGAAGTAGCGATCCTAAAAGTCACAAGTGGATTTTCGACAATCCTTTGCAATATGACTCAGGATATATAAGCCAGATCAGAATCCCAATTTGCATCACATTTTCATTGTGAGTTTCTTCTTTTTGAGCTTTCCTATGTTTTGAATTTATCAAGCGATTGCAGTTTGGAATTACAGTGACATCTACTGGAACAATATAAAAATACATTGTATTTTGTAGCAAAAGCATTGTTATTTCAATTAAATATATCATAAATTGAGCAATCATATGAATTAACTAAATATTTTTGTATTTGCTCTTGGCCCCCAAAATTTCAAATTGTCAATACAATTAAACCTTTCCAACCAAAAGGCCTTCCCATTAAACAATTTTGTTTATTATTAGTGAGGGGTGAGCACTAAAATGCTCGGTAGCTCAGTACTTGAGTTGAACAATTTTTAATGCTTGAGTGCTCCTCTCGAGTAATGAGCACAATGGAAGTCAATGGGAAACCTGAGAATTTATCCGACAGACCCCCTGGGAGGTCTAAGGGAGAAGTAAAATTGCTGAAATTGATGGAAACAGCGCTCAATGTAAAGGGTACAGCATGCGGAAGATGTCTGGATGCATCTTTGACTCCTAGGTCACTGTTGGGATCAATGTTGTCAGAGTATTACACCACTTTAAAGGTCTGACAATAAAACATACAAAATTGAGGATAAAATAGATTTTACAGTAAAACATGTTAGAAAAAAGTATTTCCTGTATAATGACTTGTATATAAGACAAATTAAAAAACAGGAAAAGAATACAAAAAAACACATTTTACACCCCTTACGCTATGTTCAGATGTAGCGTTTTTACTTCGTTTTTGCACTTTTTTATTGTTTTCAATGGTGAAAAATACATTCACTAGTAATTTTAATTGTAAAAATTTGTCTACCTTATCTGGGGATGTGCTGTGTGTGACATGGTCAGACACATCCTCTTTAATTTATAAAGTAGGGACTCTGAAACATACAAAGATTATGTGGACAATACAAGAACTGAAAAAAAAATAGAAGGAAGAGGGAATCTGATACACTCTGTATTAGATATAAAGGAGGGCCTCATACACATTCGGCTAAAATTATTAGAAAGTGGGACTGCAGTACATGCAGGAAGAGATGAAGAGGAGGGCCTCTACTAAATTTTGAGTCAATTTTATGAACATTCAGACTCGTACCCAGGTACAGCCTTTGCACTCAGTGGAAGGCATAACAAGAATTCCAAAAAGGGATTGTGGTACACGCAGCAAGAGACATAGAGGAGGTCCTCTGAATTCATTTTGGGTCAATTTTAAGGAGATCCAGACTCGTACCTAGGTACAGCCTTTGTACTCAGTGGAAGGAATAGCAAAAATTCCAAGAAGGGATTGCCATACATACAGCAAGAGCTGTAAAGAAGAGACTCATTCCATTTTGGTACAATTCTGAAAACATTCTGACTCCCAAACTGGGAAAGGCTATGTGGAGCACCCCATGGGGTCTGGGGAATACTCATCACTGAGCTGGTGAGGGTCAGGGATTGTCACGGGTGGCACTGCCTGGTTTCGTGACCCCAAGGTGTCCCCGAAGGGATGATAGTGAAGAAGGCTGGTGGGATGATGAGGATGAAGGGGTTGTTATCTTGTGACACTCCCTGTGGTGTGCGGCCAGAGATTATCCGCCGCTACAGGTGCCTTTCTCTGGGGCGGATGGTGTCGCAGCCAGGATGATTCAGCTCCCCACAGGTAGTGCCAGGCCTCAGGGAGGATAATGGGCGTGGTAGTGACCGTTGGCGCTGGAGTGCGGGGTGACAGCGCCGGCAATGAAGGGCTGACTTAGTGGTTGCGGTTCAAGGTCTTTTACTCACAGTCTGGATGTCACCCTTGGAGTGCTGGTCTCTGCTGTGATGGGCCCCAGCCGATCCCGGATAATTCAGAGGTCACCGCCGGTGTTCCCACTGTGTGTCCTTTTTGGTTGGGGTCCCTCCAATCCTGTGGATGGAATGTGAAATGGACTGCGGGTGTTTCCTGCACTCTCCACAGACCCTGGAATCCCCTGTAGCTGTGTAGAACCCTGGGCTGAGCTACCTGCTCCAAGCCGCGGGTCTTGCAGTGCTACAGAAGTGTGAGGAAGAAAATGTCTGGACCGAGGTCCGGACTGTGCTCCTTACCCCAAGCTGTGCCCATAGGTAACTTTAAGAGTGAAGATGTTGTTCATTTTTATAAAAGTCAGCTTGTCAGCATTTTCAGTTGACAGATGGGTGAGCCTTTTGGATATTATTCCGGCAGTGGTACTAAAGACTCACTCAGATATAACTCTTGCATCAGGATAGTCAAGCATTGCCAGGGAGTAGAGGGACAGTTCGTACCCTTTGTCCAACTTGGATACCCAATAGTTGTACGGCACAGAGGAATCACAGAGGAATCACAGCTGAGCAACTGATGCGCTCTCACATGCTGATCAGCTGACTGCATGGGATGAAAACGCCGCGCTGCGTGGAATCAGAAAGAGGGTGAGAATCAAGCTGCTCTTACCTCACATTTCTGTTTGCATCATGATGAAAAAAGCATTCAGAGTGACAGATCGTACCTTGAAAAATTCGTAAGTTGGTGCACTCTTGATACAGTAATAACTTGACTTAAGGTGCTTGACAAAGGACATAGTGTAGGTAGCACTCAACCTGTGTTTGCTAATATGTATCAGTTTTTGCACCAGCAGGTAAACCACATGGTCCACCATTTCATATGTATGGTAATTGGTCAGGCTGCTGTCGCGTATATTTGTAAAACTGGAAATTTTGTGAACAAAAATTATGCTGTTGGATTTCCAACAATTTCGTTTTAAAATTTTTAAAAAGTTTGTCACTTTCTGATATTGTTTTTCTTTATGACCTGCCCTGCATGGGAAACAAACACCCAAAGAAGTGTTGATTCTGCATGGAGTACATAGTGGTTAACTGGTCATACATGCGGTTAGCAAGTATCCAGTGTACAAAAGGTCACTGATTAGGGAACTAATATTTCCTTGTTAACACATCACTTCCCTCTCTCAAAAACATTTCTTAATAATTTTGGAAAAAATTATATTTTTTGACACAAATTTAATTCAAGAAATTATAAACAATTTTTGTTTAATTAAAAACAAGTGGAATAAAACACTAGTGCTCTAGAGATAAAATCAAATACTGTAAGAGAAACAGAAATTTATTAAAATACTAGAAGGAGGCCCGATTCTAACTCATCGGGTATTCTAGAATTTACGTATTGTGTAGGTAATGTATGATTTTTGTTATATATATAGATGTTGTGTGTAGTTGCCAAGTGTTTGTGTAGGGCGCTCTAAATGTTCTGGGTGTTGTCTGGGTGTGGGGGGGTGTGAGAGCGGTGTTGTTTGTGTGTTGCGTTGTGTGTGTTGCGTTGTTTGTGGAGCGCTGTGTGTCTGCAGCGTTGTGTGTGTTGTGCTGTGTGTGTTGCGCGGTTTGCGTGGGTGTGGCTGTGGGGTGCGTGTATGTGTTTTGGGGGGAGGTATGTTTTGTGCAATGTGTGTGTGTTGCGCGGTATGTGCGTATATTTGTGTATGCTGTGGTGTTTGTGTGTTGGGTGTTGTGTGTGTGCGCAGCGTTGTCTGCGTGTGTGTGGGTGTCTGTGTAGGGCGGTGTTTGTGGTTCCCAGTGTGTGTGTGTGTGTGGTGTGTTGTGTGGTGCGCGTGTGGCGGCGTGTGTGTTTTTGGGGGAGGTGTGCACCTTCATCGTGCTCCATCCCCCATGCTGCGCACCCACCATTGTGCTCTTTCCCCCATGCTGCGCATCCCCATCGTGCTCCATCCCCCATGCTGCGCATCCCCATCATGCTCGATCCCCCATGCTGCGCACCCCCTATCGTGCTCCATACTCCATGCTGCACACCCCCCATCATGCTCCATCCTCCATGCTGCGCACCCCCTATCGTGCTCCATCGTCCATGCTGCACCCCCCCCATCGTGCTCCATCCTCCATGCTGCACACCCCCCATCGTGCTCCATCTTCCATGCTGCACACCCCCCCATCATGCTCCATCCTCCATGCTGCACACCCCCCTCATGCTGCGCACCTCCCATCGTGCTCCATCCTCTATGCTGCACACCCTCTATCGTGCTCCATGCTGCACACCCCCATCGTGCTCCATCCTCCATGCTGCACACGCCCATCGTGCTCCATCCCTCATGCTGCGCACACCCCATCGTGCTCCATCCCTCATGCTGCGCACCCCCCATCCTGCTCCATCGTCCATGCTGCACACCCCCCATCGTGCTCCATCCTCCATGCTGGGGCCGCCGGGGGCGGGGCCGAGCGTGCCAACATGTGCCGGGATCGGGGCTGAGCGGGCAAAGTGTAAGCGTATGCCGGCTCCCTGCACATGTGTACCGGGAGCCGGTGTACGCTGGTAACCATGCTACACATCGGGTAACTAAGGGAAGCACTTCCTATAGTTACGCGATGTGTGTCATGGTTACCAGCGTACACCGGCTCCGTCACGATCCCAGCATCGCAAAGTTATGTCCGCCGGGGGCGGGGCCGAGCGGGCGAGGCGTCAGCGTATGCCGGCTCCCTGCACAAGTGTACCGGGAGCCGGTGTATGCTGGAGCGGGCGATGCGTGCGAAATGCCGTGGCAAGCGGCCAATCCATGCGGGGGGCGGGGCCAAGCAGAGGCGAGTGGCCAATCCATGGGGGGGCGGGGCCAGGCCAAGCCTAGCAGCCAATATGCTGGTTGTCACTGTAAGGACACAATTTTGGAGCAAGACAGACAGACAGACAGACAGAATAAGGCAATTATATATATAGATGATGGAGGCCAAAGGTAGAAGACAGGACGAAGAAACCCTGCATGCTTTTGAAATGCATTGGATGTTTTTAGCTCTTGCATGCATTCTTAGCTCAGTGACGTCACTCACGGCCCAACATCGCAGCAAAGGTTGCAGGCTAGCTTCCCTAGACCCACACACACTGTCACTTTCAGTGACTAGTCACCTGATGTCAATACGACACCAGGACTGCATGCCACGTCAAGCTCCCCACTAACAGGCATATTTTATATGTGCTCCTATCATGGCTTTCTGACTCTGTCCAATCCGCACTATCTGCCTAGCTGAAGCACTATGTTTTACCAGCCTTCCCGCTTTTAAAGCTAACAGACTAACATT
Organism: Anomaloglossus baeobatrachus; assembly: GCF_048569485.1. Classification (NCBI taxonomy): domain Eukaryota; kingdom Metazoa; phylum Chordata; class Amphibia; order Anura; family Aromobatidae; genus Anomaloglossus; species Anomaloglossus baeobatrachus. The sequence goes on from NC_134355.1 coordinate 541,008,444, forward strand.
TCCAGACTACTCTACATTATACTGCAAGGTGCAGTCATAATTGGACCCTCTCAGGTCTTGACGTTCACACCAGGGGGCGGAGCCAGGCAGTTGGCCACACCCACCGAGGAGTTCGGATAGCCTGAGGTGGGGAAGACAGCAGCAGATAAGTTTTGGAGGTGAAAGAGAGAGGAGTAAATGTCAGACAGGGGTCTGGGTCGTAGCCTGGACACCCTTTGGCCAAGAGGCAGATGGTGGTCGCCACCTGCAGGAGTCGGGAAGATGGTCTGGTGGAACCAAAAGGGACCGGGACAGGGTAGTGGCCCGCCAGTACCGAACCGGGGAATCGACTTGACACCGAAGCACACAGGGGGGTACTCAGACCCTGAAATGAAGTCCCGAATCTACCGGACTAAGTTAATTCACTTATTGAGTTCTGGACCTTAGGTCCTTTCCCATCCAAGTCCCGACTGAAGACAACAGCCCAACGAGGGGGATACAAAGCCACCGCTCAGGCAGAGAGATCCCATGGGCCAGCATCTGTGGTTAAACGGGCTCTCCCGACACACACACAGCCGGGGAGCGGACTCCCGTCGCTGAAGCGCAGGCAGTCCACAGCTACAAAACAAGATGCAGGAGAAAGGCGGGGACCACCAAACTGGGTGGGGGACTAGACGCAGCCGGCTGCGGGCACCGACTACTATCTTTTTGGTTTACCAGAGACTCCGGTGTATCTGTCAGAGTGAGTACAACTGTGCCTTCGGGCCACACACCGCCCCACACCACACCAATCCGCCCGCACCCTCACAACTGGGCCCATCACCCCTCTACCCATGGAGGGGTCAACACCTGGCTGCGCAACACCGTCCCCAGGGGCCTAGTAAACAGCAGCGGTGGTGTCTACATTCACCACAGCCCGTGGGTGGTGTCACAAACTTAACTCAAACCACAGCCCAGGCCGTAAATCTACCTACCAACCACCTACGTAGCGCCAGCATCATTTCAGAGTGACGTGACCCCAGGTCCGGAGGCGGTTGAGCCACCCACCGACGAGCCCGGATCCAAGCAGCTCGGCTGCAGTCGTGAGCATGGCGGTACACATCGACTCTTCTGGCGTCACGAGCAGGATACTTACCTAATCACCTACCTGGTGAAGTGCGCCTTGAAGTGGAAGTCAGCGGTAACCTGTTGAAAAACTTCAGAATCCGCCATCTTGCTGCCATCTTTTGGCGCGAAGTTTCCCTCCTAAGCTGTCTTCCCCGCGAAAAGAGCGCGAGAGTTGAAGCCCCGCTCCCTGGGAACTCGGCTGTGCAAGAAAGTGCATAGCCACAAAACGAAACTAAGCAGAAAAAGAACCGAGTGCTGCAAAAAGACCAAGGGGAAGAAGCGGGAAGATGTCCGCACCTAACCCCGACGGCGGAGTGGCGCCCGCAGGTGTGCCCGATGATGGGAACGTGGCGATGCCCGCTCCGGTCGCAGGAGCGGGGGAGGCCGCGGCTCCGACGGTCGCCCAGGTAATGCCAATCTCCTTGCCCTACGTGCGCGGTGCTGCCTGGCTATCACAGTACGATGGGAAGTCTGATGCCTTGCACGTGCTCCAGAAAAGATATGTACGATTCTCGATTTGTATGCCATGACTGGCAAGCAACGTGCAGCGGTAGTGCTGGGGCAGCTGACCGGTGCGGCCGAGCAGGAGGTAGAGACTTGGGCAGACGTGGACCGGGCCTCGGTAACCGCCATTTTTGATAAACTCCAGGTCGCCTTTGAAACCCGCACGGAAGCGGAGTTACGGATGCAGTTTTACCATTGTTGGCAGCAACCAACCAAAGGACAGTATATGAGACTATGACTTGTGGCTCCAAACAGCCTTACGTACATTAAAGCGGGTGGACCCCATCAATGAGACTGAAAGCAACAAAATGCTAGTGGAGCAGTTCCTGCAGGGACTGGGGTCCGCCGAAGATCGCAAGCAGCTGCGGCTGTGGTCCTTGGAACATGCCGACTTTGACTTTGCAGTCCTGAAAGAGCGAGCCATCAAGGCCCTACAGGCCCCGGAGGCCGGCACCCCTGATCCGCCATGTTGGCCGGTTGACACTGCTCCTGTCTCAGTAGCACCCCCCTTGCTGGCCCTACCGGCCCCTGCTGCAGCCACCGGAGCTCTGGAAGATTTGACATCGCAAGTCCGGCGCCTGAATGAGGACGTCAACCGGATCCTCGCCGCTCTCCAGCTACCGACAAGAGTCAGGTTCGCGGAGAAGATCCAGCTTGCCGACAGCCCGGAGGACGTCCCTTGGAGGCAGTGGAAAAGGAACAACGATCCCCGGTATGGACCGCCAGTCTGCTACGAGTGCAACATGACCGGCCATTACTCCAGACGGTGTCCGTTAAACGAGCAACCCCTGAGGCCAAGGGCCAATCCTCAGGAGTAGATCCTCAAGGCCCAGCTGATTGGCAGGATCGGTATGTTGGAGGCCGCCCCATCATCTCCCTGGCGGTGGATGGTGTCCTGACCATGGCCCTGCTTGACACCGGATCACAGGTAACGACTGTGCCTTACTCGTTGTACCAGCGATATTGGGCTGATAGTGAACTTTCCCCACCTGACGATAGCCTAACTATCATTGCTGCAAATGGGCTCCCTATGATCCAGATGGGGTTCAAGGAGGTGACCCTGACTGTGGGACGAACAGAGCTGAGACGTCAAGGGATGATTGTGGTGCTGAATGATTCCAGTGACCGTAACCCAGAGGTGGTCCTCGGGACCAACGTGATTGAGCACTGCATGGGGGAGGTGTTGAGCCTGTTGCAACAATTGTCTGCCACAGCGGGAGGGGGCCGGCAGAGGGTACTGCAGCATGAGATCTGCGCCCTCCTGCAGCGACAGCAGGTGAACATGACAGGTGGAAAGATTGGTGGTGTGCGGCTGATGGATGCCGCGCCTTTGATGGTGCCGCCGCGGAGTGAGATGATGATTTGGTGTAGGGAAACAGTATGACCCCAGGGACAGGATTACCCGGCAATGGTAGAGCCCTTGCCTTCAGAGCACTGGCCCACAGTAATGGCAGCCAGAAGGGTGATTGATGTCAAAAAGGGGAGAGTGCCCGTGAGAGTGCTGAATTGTGGAGATGAAGAGGTCAGGCTCCCCTGCTACGCCATCATAGCCAAGTTATTCACCGTAGACGCATATGCTATCCACGAACCAACCCCCACAACCACTGCACCACACTTAGGCAGTGACCCTCCGCCCGAACAATTAGAGGAGTGGTGCCGGGAGTTGCATGTCGGCACCGAGGCTACACCCATGCACCACAAGTAAGGGGTATACAGGCTAGTGCAGGACTATGGGCAGGTTTTCAGCAAGCACCCGCTAGATTTTGGGAGAGTTAAAGGGGTTCAACACACCATATCCCCACGGGTAGGCATCCACCCATTAAAGAGAGGTACAGGCCAATCCCACCTGCACACTACCAGTGCGCCAAAGACATGTTGAGGAACATGAAGGAGGCAGTGGTCATCCGGGATAGTTGTAGTCCCTGGGCAGCTCCATTGGTGCTGGTGAGGAAGAAGGATAGTATCATGAGAATGTGTGTGGACTACCAGAAGATCAACCAGATAACGCATAAAGATGCCTACCCTCTTCCCCGCATTGAAGAGTCACTCACTGCGCTGAAGACTGCTAAATATTTCTCTACCCTTGACCTTACTAGTGGCTACTGGCAGGTGGCGGTTGCATGGGAAGACCGCGAGAAGACTGCATTCGCAACCCCCATGGGAGTCTGCGAGTTCAACAGTATGCCGTTCGGGCTGTGCAATGCCCCGGGGACCTTCCAGAGGCTCATGGAGTGCTGTTTGGGGCACCTCAACGTCGAGACTGTTCTGTTGTACTTGGTTGACGTGATTGTGTATTCCAAGACGTATGAAGCCCACCTGGAGCACCTGGCAGAAGTGTTTGCGGCCCTCGCCAAGTACGGAATGAAGTTAAAACCCTCTAAGTGCCATCTGTTGAAACCCAGAGTGCAGTACCTCGGGCACGTGGTGAGTGCAGAAGGCGTAGCCCCGGATCCTGAGAAGATTACCGCTATCCAGAGCTGGCCTCAACCAACTACGGTGAAGAAGGTGAGGCAGTTCCTGGGCCTAGTGGGCTACTACCGCCGTTTTATTAAGAGGTACACGAAGATGGCCACGCCCGTGCAAGACCTTCTCGTGGGACAGACCAAGAATGGTAGATCTCCTGGACCCCCGTTTGCCTAGGGTGAGAAGCACGAGGAGTCCTTCCAACAAATTAAGTCGGCCCTGACAGGGGAAGTAATCTTGGCTTATCCTGATTACGGCCTCCCGTTCATCCTCTACACCGACGCCAGCAATGTGGGCCTGGGTGCGGTCCTGTCCCAGGTACAAGATTGGAAGGAGAAGGTGATCGCCTATGCCAGCAGGAAGCTCCGGCCTGCAGAAAGGAAACACGAGAATTACAGCTCCTTCAAGCTCAAGTTCTTGGCCCTCGTGTGGGCGATAACAAAAAGGTTTAAACACTACCTCGCGGCGGCGAAGTTCACTGCCTACATGGACAACAATCCGTTAACCCATCTGGATACGGCTAAGCTGGGCGCCCTGGAGCAGCGGTGGATGGCTCGACTGTCCAATTATGACTTCAACATCAAGGACAGGGCTGTCCGCAAGAACACCAGCGTGGATGCGCTGTCTTGAATGCTGCATTTGCCTGATGAAGGGATGGAGGAAGACAGCCTGGAGGAGATCGAGCTACATGCATTCCATCGGCCACGAGCCTGCGTTAGCCAGCAGCAGGAGAACCTTGACCCACTGCCCAGCCAGGTTTGGCAAGAAGCCTAGGATCAAGAACCTGCAGTGCAGCTGGTCAAAACAATGATTGCCTAGGGTTCTTCCAGGATGAACCCCACAGCCCTCTCTGAAGCTCAGTGGTTGTGGAAAGAGAGAGACCGTCTGCACCTACATCAAGGGAAGCTGTATAAGGGATTGATCAACCCGAAGACCCATGAGAAAGTTCACCAGCTGGTGGTGCCCCAGGCATGCATACCCAAGGTCCTGCAGGCCTACCATGATGGCGCAGGAAACTTTGGCTGGAAGAAGCTGGAAATGCTGCTGAGGGAGCGGTTTTACTGGAGTGGGAGACGGGAGTCCGTGGAAGCCTGTTGCCTAGAGTGTGGTCCCTGTACGCTGAGAAGACGGGATGAAACCAGTCAGAAGGCCCCGCTACAGCCAATTGTCACCCACCATCCGCTAGAGTTTGTCGCCCTGGACCATGTCAACCTTACGCCCAGCCGGAGCGGGTATACCTATGCCCTGACCATTGTGGACCACTATTCAAGATTCATGGTGGTTGTCCCCGTTAAAGATCTGACAGGCCGCACTGCAGCCAGGGCCTTCCAGGCCTACTTTTGTCGATCGTATGGCTACCCGGAGAAGGTGCTCACAGATCAGGGCCCGACCTTTGAAGTGGAGGTTTTCCAGGAGTTCTGCCACTTGTATGGATGCAAGAAGATCCGGACCACACCCTACCATGCCCAAACTAATGGGATGTGCGAGAAAATGAACCATCTGGTCCTTAACCTCCTAAAGACACTACCCCTGCAAGAACGGAATCTGTGGCCGGAGAAGCTGCCCGATTTGGTGGACATGTACAACAACATCCCCTGCAGCTCCACCAAGTGCATGCCTGCATACCTAATGAGAGCCTGGCCAGGGCGGCTGCCTGTGGACATAAAAATGGACATAGAGGTGCCCGAAACTCTTCCTCCCACTGCCAACTGGGATGCCAAGCGACAGACGCAGTACCGACGGATCCAAGAGTATGTGGAATGGAATTTGCGTCAGAATCGAGAAAAGCAAAGAGCAGCGCTTCAATAAGCGGGCTCAGGCTGCCCCTTTTGGACCTGGGGATGTGGTGCTGAACCGCAAGAGGAGAACACCCCCCTATGTCGTACAGCCAACTGGATGGGAGAATGAGAAGACCTACTTAATTAGTTTCGACCAAGGGAAAACTACAGCCACGGTGTCCAGGGACCACCTGAAGAGATGCCCGTGTCCCCTGAGACTGGTAGAAGAGGTCCCCGTGCCCACGTCGAGCGTGGAGGAGAAAAGAGGGGTGATCTATACAGTGATGGGTGACTTTCCAGCTGATTGGCCTACGCAGAATGACGCGGTGATTGTTCCTGTAATAATGTTCCCACAACCCGTGGAAGAAATGGAGCCGGAGATGCCCGCTAGAGAGCCACTCGAACAAGCACCCAGGGATGCACCTACACCACGCCCCCGCAGGTCTCTACCCGCCATACCTGACACTTGGGAAGAGGGACCAGTTGTCCCCTCTCCCCCATTGCCTCCACCAGAAAGCATAGCACTAAGAAGGTCCACGCGCCCTAATCTAGGTCAGCCCCCGCTTACAGGATACAGGGAAACCGCCATCTAGGGGTGCAACATGTTGATTATGTATATATGTGTGTGAATGAGTGCCAATCACCAGAGACTCTCACCTGATTCGAAGAGTGTTAAAAGGTAGCGGTTCCCAGCTACCATACTGCCCGTCCCCATTGGGTCTTTGTTTGAACCCGTTATTGCCCCATTTGTCATAAACACGGCCGAGAACTTGCAGGCCACCCAATAACTTTTGGGTTTGTATATAGTCCCGGACCACCATTTCAAGTCCTACTGTCTCCGGAGAGGCTGGTTGGAGGAAGGGAATGCGGCAGAGGAGGCTGAGGTCCCGTCACCATGGCAACCGGTGACAACCCTCTGGGTCAGGGGTCCCCTGGACGTGGGGCCTCTGAGAGACTGCCGGGTAAGGAACTTTTTACCTGGCCCATGTGGGCAATACCCGGACTTGACCCGATTCCTGGACTGGGGAAAAGAGGTGCTGACCTGGTTTTAGAGGCAGCATCAAGGCTAGGTTTGCTTGGGTGGGCAACTGAAAGGACCCGGTCCCGTCCTGTTCCCAGTTAATAAAAATGTTGATTTTACATGATTTGCAATGTTTAAGATGTAAATGCCTCCCACAAGGGAAGAATCCATAAAAGAATGCTTAATGTAAATAATGTTATTATAAATGTACATGTTTATTCATTTTATCTTTGCAGTTACAAAAATAAACTGGTGGTGGTCGGGCAGCCCGCGGACGGTCTGCATTTAACCAAGGGGGAATGTGACGCCCTGGACTAGCCAGGTAGTCACAGACAGGCCCTTGCACAAACACCCGCCCACCTAAAAAGGTAACAGCAGCCAACCTAAACACTTTGGTCACCCCTCTCAGGTCTTGACGTTCACACCAGGGGGTGGAGCCAGGTGGTTGGCCACACCCACCGAGGAGTTCGGATAGCCTGAGGCGGGGAAGACAGCAGCAAATGAGTTTTGGAGGTGAAAGAGGGAGGAGTAAACATCTTACAGGGGTCTGGGTCGTAGCCTGGACACCCTTTGGCCAAGAGGCAGGAGCCGGGAAGACGACCTGGTGGAACCATAAGGGACCGGAACAGGGTAGTGGCCCGCCGGTACTGAACCGGGGAACCGACTGGAAACCGGAGCACACAGGGGGTACTCAGACCCTGAAACGAGGTCCCGAATCTACCGGACTAAGTTAATTCACTGATTGAGGTCTAGACCCTAGGTCCTTTCCCAACCAAGTCCCGACTGAAGGCAACAGCCCAACGATGGGGATAGAAAGCCACCGCTCAGGCAGAGAGATCCCACGGGCCAGCGTCTGCAGGCAAACAGGCTAACCCGACACACACACAGCCGGGGAGCGGACTCCCGTCACTGAAGCGGAGGCAGTCCACAGCTAAAAAACAAGGTGCAGGAGAAAGGCATGGACCACCAAACCGGGTGGGGGACCAGACGCAGCCGGCTGCGGGCACCGACTACCATCTTTTTGGTTTACCAGAGACTCCGGTGTATGTCAGAGTGAGTACAACTGTGCCTTCGGGCCGCACACCGCCCCGCACAACACCAATCCGCCCCCACGATGAGTAACAGCTGTCTCACTGCAACGAATCACAGCCACCGGCGGGCGGGTCTACATAGTGCAGTAAAATAAATAAATAATTAAAAAAAAACAAAACCTGGTTCCCCCCTATTTTGATACCAGCCAAGATAAAGCCACATGGCTGGAGGCTGGTATTGTCAGGATGGGGAGCGCCACATTATGGGGAGCCCACCACCCTAACAATATTAGTGTTGAGCCACCCCCCTATTGTTCAGTTCGGTTTGTCGAATGGCAGGTCAGTTTGGCGAACGTTCGAAGAACGTTCGACGAACACCTTCGAACCCCATTGAAAACAATGGGAGGCAAACACAAACACATAAAAACACATTATACATATACACATACAGTTATTAAATATTGCCATTATACTTACAGGTCCCCATGACGCGCCCTGCACTCTGTCTCCCGCCGCTTTTCCTTCCGATCATTGCTGCGCCCTCATGGTAACCAGCACTGATGATAGGACCTTCCGTGACGTCGTCATAGCATGTGACCAGTCACGTGTCTATTATCTAACCATCTTACCATGTGCCAGAGCATCTCGCCGGTACACGGAGATGCTGGAACGAGCACCGCGTACCGGAGAGATGCACTGACAGGACCTAGCATGACGTCTAGCCATGTGACCAGTCTGTAGCCAATGAGATAATAGACACGTGACTGGTCACATGGCTATTTTGACGTCACGGAAGGTCCTATCATCAGTGCTGGTTACCGGGAGGATGCAGCGATTATCGGAAGGAAAAGCGGCGGGAGACAGAGTGCAGGACGCGTCGCGGGGACCTGTAAGTGTAATGGCAATGTTTATTAACTGTATGTGTATATGTATAATGTGTTTTTATGTGTTTGTGTATGCCTGCCATTGTTTTCAATGTGGTTCGAGTTGGTTCGTCGAACATTCGTCGAACGTTCGACGAACTTGTCCTCTGTTCGATGAACCGAACCGAACTCAAACTCTAGGGGGGTGGCTCATCTCTACTCAAGATTTGGTTTGGTTTCATGTTTGCCAAATTTACCTGTGGTTGCCAAACAGTTTGCCAAATATATCAGAACCCCACTGATTTCAAAGAATGGTAAAAACAAAGGCATAAACAACAATTTTAGTGAGACCCAAAAGCTGCGAAAACATCTCAAACTATTTTACAGTGGAGCCACACTGTTGTGGCACAGTCATTCGTTTTCTAGACTATTAACATAAGAAATGTTGAGGTGGGTAAGTGAGAGGTGTAGACTTGGTGGTCAGGGAGCCCTCATACCTCATCTAAGAACTCAAACTGCTTTTCTGCTCAGCCTCACTCAGGTGGCACCAATATTAGCTTCATAGACTGTTATTGCTAGACACATATTAACCCCTTAACAAGCACTTTTTAACATCAGCAGTTAAAGGGTCTTATTTCTCAGTGCTGCTTTTTATCAGCGCTCAGAAAAAAGGGTATAGATCTTCCTAACGCTGTAAAATCACTGGTTTCAGCTACTGGGGGCAACTGAATTCCTGGAGATCAAGATCCGGGTTGTTTTTTTTTTCCCCAGATCACGTGATCGCCGTTATATATTGTAAAACAGTAATTATGTGAACAAGAATGCTGCACCAGGATAAAATTATTTCTCTCCCATCTGAGATGATCAAACATGTCAGATGGGTGAGAAATGTTCTCCCCGGTTCCCCCCGTCCTCCTCCGGTCCCCCCTCCATGGTAGCTCCTGCAGTGCCGAGTCCAAGTGGCCTCTCCTTCTCCTCGTCTACTGAAAAATGGATAGTGCATGTATAGAGAGCCAGCTCTCTCTCTGATCTCTCTCTCTCTGATATCAGTGCGGTGACGTCACTGAGGTAAATGCAGTTTACACTGTCCTTGGTGTGACCCGGGGATTTTGCTTGCAGTAATCTCACTGAGATCCCTGCAGGCACAGTCCTCACATTGAGTGCCTGCACCTCAAACATGGCTTATGGCAGACCAGATGTTTCTTATTGCTACTTATTACTAGAGTTGAGCGTGGTTCGTGGTTCGCGGTTCAAGTGATTTTGGGGGGTGTTCTAGTTAGAACTCGAACTCGAGCTTTTTGCTAAAAGCTCAACAGTTCGAGTTACGTTCGAGAACGGTTCTATCAGCAAAAGCGTGGCTTTTTACAGCTACAGTGTGCAGGGAGCAGTCGTTGGCAACCTGCTGTAAGCTGGTAACCAAGATAAACATCGGGTATCCAAGCAAAGCGCTTTGGTTAGTAACCCGATATTTACCCTGGTTACGTGTCCAGGGAGCCGACACTTCCCTGCTGGGCTCCGCCCCCTCCTGCACTCGGTATGTACACACACACTCACTCACACTCACCTGTCCCCAGCCATGCAGTCCACGACACTGACATCCTCAGCGCCACATGGCTCCACTAGGCTCCACCCACTTCGCACTCCGTCGCCCGCACAGATGGCCCAGCTAGGCTCCGCCCACCTGGCACCCTGCACACCTGGCCCTGCTAGGCTCCGCCCACCTGGCACTCTGCACACATTACCCCGCTAGGCTCTGCCCACCTGGCACTCTGCACACATTACCCCGCTAGGCTCCACCCACCTGGCACTCTGAACACATGGCCCTGCTAGGCTCTGCCCACCTGGCACTCTGCACACATGGCCCCGCAAGGCTCCGCCCACCTGGCACTCTGAACACATTACACCGCTAGGCTCCGCCCATCTGGCACTCTGCACACATGGCCCCGCTAGGCTCCGCCCACCTGGCACTCTGCACACATTACCCCGCTAGGCTCCACCCACCTGGCACTCTGCACACATGGCCCTGCTAGGCTCCGCCCACCTGGCACTCTGCACACATTACCTCGCTAGGCTCCACTCACCTGGCACTCTGCACACATGGCCCCGCTAGGCTCCGCCCACCTGCCACTCTGCACACATTACCCCGCTAGGCTCCACCCACCTGACACTCTGAACACAGGGCCCTGCTAGGCTCCGCCCACCTGGCACTCTGCACACATGGCCCTGCAAGGCTCCACCCACCTGGTACTCTGCACACATTACTCCGCTAGGCTCCGCCCACCTGGCACTCTGCACACATGGACCCGCTAGGCTCCGCCCACCTGGCACTCTGCACACATGGTCCCGCTAGGCTCCGCCCACCTGGCACTCCGCACGCATTACCCCGCTCAGATGACCTGCGGTGATGAAGTCCCGCCCTCCCGACCTCAGCGCTGACACTGTCTTCCACGGCCGCCGCTTCACATCTCTCACTGCAGCCCGAGACTGTCACTAGCAGTGTCATCACAGGCTCTCGCGATACTTGGCTGTGAAGGTCATTGAACTCAGTGACAGGTCTGCTGTCAGCAGTTCAGGAGATCGTCACCACAGGTAATGTACCTCGCTCCTGACAGCAGCACTTTGTCATGCCCTGGGCTGACCTATTGATGTTAGCTCAAGTCACTGCATTGCTCTCCCAGCCAATGGGGAACATTCTGTTCTTCATTGGCTGGGATAGTGACTATGGTATGGATCGTCATGGCAACCCCTTGGATTACAGCAGACCTTGATTTGTTTTTCTTTCTAATAAATTGGTGAAAGAGGGAATGTATTGGGCAGTGTTTTTTCAAATAAAAATGTGTTTGTCGTCTATTTTTTTTTTTATTACTGACTTGGTTGGTGATGTCGGGTATCTGATATATGCCTGACCTCACCAACCCCAGGGCTTGATGCCAGGTGACATTACACATCTGGTATTAACCCCATATATTACCCCGTTTGCCACCGCACCAGGGCACAGGATGAGCTGGGGCGAAGCACCAGGATTGGCACATCTAATGGATGCGCCACTTCTGGGACGGCTGCGGCCTGCTATTTTTAGGCTGGGGAGAGTCCAATAACCATAGACCTTCCTAGTGGGAGAATATCAGACCTCAGCTGTCTGCTTTACCTTGGCTGGTGGTCCAATTTTGGGGGGACCCCTACGTGTTTTTTTTTTAATTATTTATTTAATTTAAAATAACAGCGTGGGGTGCCCTCAGTTTTGGATTACCAGCCAAGGTGAAGCTGCCAGCTGTGGTCTGCAGGCTGCAGCCGTCTGCTTTACCCTTGCTGGCTACAAAAATAGGGGGAACCCCACGTCATTTTTTTTTTAAATCTATTTATTTATTTTGGTAAATACAAGGCAAAGCACCCTTTAGTGCCACATGAAAGGCACCAAAGGATGCAAATTAAAAAATGCAGGAGAGTGGGACATTATGTGTCTTTCTGCCATTATAATGACAGAAAAGACTGATATGAAGTGTACAAGCACAAGAAAATCACCAGAGAGCTCTACGTTGTGAAAAGCAGTAGAAAATGGCACTGGAGTGAACATGTGACCGCGTCATGTAGGATGAAGCTATGGATCCTGGGTAAATTTATGTATTTTCCCTCCTTCAGTTTTTTGGCAGTACGCAAAAAAACGGAAGGCACACGGATGACAAACGGATGACACGTGTCACACTCCTGATGCCTCGGCACCGCTCCTTACCCACTGATCCGGTCGCACCTGCACGGCACCGCTCCTTACTCACTGATCCGGTCCACGTGTCCACTGGTCACGGCTGCCGCTCCCGCTCGTGCTCTCCTGTGTCCTGTCCCCAGTCTCATGTGTCTGACTCATGCTTCTGTATAGGGTCGGGCCGCGCCCACTCACCTGGTCTTATGGGCCCAGCACTGCTGCAGCAGGATATGACATGAGGCTGTGCTGGGTATATAAGACTGGCCTTGCCATGTGGGCGGGGCCTGATCAACGTGTCTTGTAAGCCTTGTCTTGAAAGCTAGATGCTCAGGTCCCCCTTGTGCCGTGTCCTGTGATCAATACTATTGCCTGACATTACTACCCGGCACCTGTGCCGGATTCCTGCACTGTCTCCAGGAACTCTGAAGCCCCAGGGACTGTTCTACCCGTCCCCTGTGGGACGCAGTCCCTGCCACGCTAGTGCTCCGGCTAACGTGCACCCAGGCCTCCGGTGGGGTGCACAGCCCAGTGGATCCACCACCCAGACTTAACAATACGGAACGAAAACGTATGCCACACGGATGCACCCGTGAAAAAAACAGACCGTTTTTTGCGGACCGCAAAAACGGATCGGTCGTGTGAATGTAGCCTTATTCTAATCTGACGTTTATAAACAGCAGGCAGAAATAAGTGAATAGCGCCCTAGCGTCATTAAATATCCGGGGTTTTAGGGGTAGCTGAGACCCTGGAGATCATGATTCAGGTCGTTTTTTCCGGTCCCCGCTCACATGATCACCAGTATACACCGTATACCAGTGATCATGTTACAGTAAATGACAGCGCCGGTAAAAAAATATTTTTCTCTGAACTGGCATGAACAAACATGTCAGATGGGAGATAAATCTCCTCCCCGGTCCTCCGGTGTTGCCAAAGTGCCCCCCCCCCCGACCCCCTCCCGAAAATCCAAGATGGCCACGCGCACAGCAGCGCGCCGGCCGCATTCACCCTACTCCTCTGATTTCTGTCGCATGTGCCATGACACATGCGACAGAAAACGCCTCCCCAGGCCCTGCCAGGTCACCCCCTATAACCCCACCGGTGTTCCCCGGTGTCCCACGGTACCTGTGCAGCGTTGATCCCCCGCGGCCTTCTCCTTCACAATAGACGCTGCCGCAAACACAGAGCGGCTGTCAGCTCAGCTTCTTGTGTTCAGACACAGTGAGTGGCGGTAACCATGCATCTGTAAGCTACTGCAATGCCCTGCTCATGAGGTAAGGAACATAGTTGATCAGGAGAGCTATACTACATTTCCAAATGGAGGGATTTGCTATTTCTGTTGCCCTACTGAACGACTACCAAACATGAGAGTCCGTTATACGCCACAAGAAAACATGTCTAAATAGCGAGCTCTGTTTAGTATTCATTCAGCTGGATAACTGGACTTAAAGGGGAAATCCATCTCCATGAACCTATCCCTAATATATAGTAGGTGGAATAGCAATAATATCAGCAAATACCAATATTTGGAAATGTAGAATAGTTCTCCTGATTAGGCTTGCCCTTACCTCATGAGCATTGCATTGCAGCTTTGGTAGCAACAGTTATGACATGGACTCTGCTGCTGTGGGCCCGGGGAGAGTGGGTGCAGATTCATTGCACCCACACTCCTCACATGTAGGGTCTGCACTCCTAGAAAATGGGGAATACGTTCCCTGAGCGTGTCCCCCCATATTCTAAACGGTCCAGAATCATTGTGGGACCCCCTTATTTTTTTCCTTATAATAAATTGGTGAAAGAGGGAATGTTTTGGGGAGTGTTTTTTCAAATACATTTTTTTTCGCTATTTGTTTTGTTAGTGCTGACAGTTTGTGATGTTAAGTATCTGATAGACGCCATGACATCAAAAACTGCTGGGCTTGATGTCAGGTGACCTTACAGCTAGTATAAACCCCATTTATTACCCCGTTTGCCACCGCACCAGGGCACGGGATGAGCTGGGGTGAAGCACATGGATTGGCGCATCTAGTGGATGCGCCAATTCTGGGGCGCCTGCGGCCTGCTGTTTTAAGGCTGTGAAGGACCAATAACTATCGATCTTCCCACCCTGAGAATACCAGACCACGGCTGTCCGCTTTACCTTGGCTGGTGATCCAATTTGGGGGGGACCCTACTTTTTTTTTGTAATTATTAATATTTATAAAATAATTATAAAAAAGAGCCTAGGGTGACCTCCACATTGGATCCCCAACCACGGTAAAGCTGCCAGCTGTGGTTTTCAGGCTACAGCCGTCTGCTTTACCCTAGCTGGCTATCAAAAATGGGGGGACCCGACGTCATTTTTTTTTTTTAACTATTTTTTTAAATAAAAAAAATTAATGGGCTTCCTTGTATTTTGATTGCCAGCCAAGGTAACGCCAGGCAGATGGGAGTGGCAACCCATAGCTGTCTGCTTTATCTGCGCTGAGAATCAAAAATACCGCGGAGCGCTACATCATTTTTTTTAAAGAATCATTTTTACAGCACTCTGATGTCCAGCAATCAAAATACAGGGAAGCCCTTTTTGTTTTTAGTTATTTAAATAAATAATTAAAAAAATATATATGGGTTCCCACTGCATTTTTTGTATTGCTAGCTAAGGGTAATCCAAGCAGCTACTGGCTGCTAACCCCCACTGCTTGGTGTTACCTTCAATGGCAATGGAAAATCCAGGGAAGCATTTTTTATTTTTTTTGCCAAAAAAACTACAAAAAAATGACGTGCACTTCGCCATATTTTTCTATGCTAGCCAGGTACAGCAGGCAGGTATGGCTGCCCCCAACTCCCAGCTGCCTATTTGTACCTGGCTGGGAACTACAAATATAGGGAAGCCCTTTTTTCACTTAATTCATGAATTTTATAAAATAATTAAAAAAAAACAAAAAGACGTGAGCTTTGCCCCATTTTTGTGTCCAGCCGGGTACAGCTAGGCAGCTGGGGATTGGATCCGCAGCACAGGTTACCCCGAGGTTTCTGGGCCCCTCTGCTGCGAATTGCAGTCCACAGCTACCCCAGAAAATGGCGCTCTCATAGAAGCGCCATCATCTGGAGCTGTATCCAACTCTTCCAGCAGCCCTGAAGCCGGGTGGCTTGCTGGGTAATAATGAGTTAAAACTAGCTTTGTTTTACTAGATAGTATTAAGTCAGAAATTCTTAATGTCATGCACGTTTGACCCGGCCATTAAGAATCTCCAATAAAGGGTTAAAAAAAAACACACAGAGAAAAAATACTTTAATAGAAATAAATACACAGTCACATTAGAAACTCCATCTTTATTACCCCCTGTCACCCCTCCATGATCCTGCTCTTCTGTCTTCTTTCTCCTTCAACATATGCAGCTCTGCTCCATCAGACAGCACAGCTGCATGGGAGAAAGTACGCTGTGCTCCATGCAGAAATCACTCTGTGAGAGTGACCACAGGCTCCCGGCTGTAAGCGGTGGCACGGGTTGCCATTGCAACGCTGCTCCGATCACGTGATTCCAGTGCCGCTGCGTGCTGGTAGTGGGACGTCACCGTCACTGCTACCAAGCGTGTTGCTATGGCAACAGTGATCTCCGTTATTGACCGGCTGTGTCAGCCGGTCAGGAGTCTGCTTCTGCGGACGCTGGTAACTACGGTAAACATCGGGTAACCAAGAAGCCATTTCCTTGGTTACCCAATATTTACCTTCATTACCAGCGTCCGCCGCTCTCACGCTCCCTGCTCCCTGCACACATAGCCAGACTACACATCGGGTAATTAACCCGATGTGTACTCTGGCTAGGAGTGCAGGGAGCCAGCGCTAAGCGGTGTGTGCTGGTAACCAAGGTAAATATCGGGTTGGTTACCTGATATTTACCTTAGTTACCAGGCGCAGCATCGCTTCCATGCGTCGCTGCTGGCTGGAGGCTGGTCACTGGTTGCTGGTGAGATCTGCCTGTTTGACAGCTCACCAGCAACCCGTGTAGCGATGCTCCAGTGATCCCTGCCAGGTCAGGTTGCTGGTGGGATCGCTGGAGCGTTGCTTAGTGTGACGGTACCTTAAGGAAATGGGGAAGCAGAGTGAGGAGTCGACCGTGTGCTAGAGCATGTCGCCGGTACACGGCGATACACAAACATGCACCGTGTAGAGAGATGCAATGACAGGTCCTAGCATGACGCGTCATAGTCATGTGACCAGTCTGTAGCCAATAAGATAATAGACACGTGATTGGTCACATGGCTATTTTGACGTCACGATAGGTCCTGCATCACTGCTGGTGTTCCCGGAGGACGCAGTAATTACCAATGGAAAAGCTGCGGGAGACGCATCCCGACGCAGGACGCATCCCGGGGACAGGTAAGTGTATGGCAATGTTTATTAACTGTATGTGTACATTTATAATGCGTTTTTATGTGTTTTTGATTGCCTCCCATTGTTTCCTATGGGGTTCGAGTGGTTCGCCGAACCGGTTCACCGAACCGAACTTGAACCAGACCTCCATTCGGCGAACCGAGCTCAAGCCGAACCGTGGCCGGTTCGCTCATCTCTACTTATTACTGGCTGCTCCAAATAACTCAGTGAACCACATTTCTAGGTATTGTTACTTAACAGTTTCTGCTCTAAATTTACTCTTGAAATAGCTAAATAGGTTTTGACACTTTTCAGTATCTGCTCCAAATTGTGCAGTGAACCGCATTTCTAGTTATTGGTACTTTTTAGTGCCTTCACAATATTGCCATCTTAGGCAAGAAATAAAGAATTTATCTCTATTGTCAAGTGTCTGACAGGTGTGGTATAGGGTTGTGAAACATCTGTTTGAACAGGGAAGGTAACACCAATTAAATCATGACGAGATTGTGGTGGAAGGGTGAATAGGTTTGGTGTTTGAGATATACGTGTGGGACGTTCTAATGTTAGGGCCCCGTCACACTAAGCAACATCGCTAGCAACATCGCTGCTAACGAACAACTTTTGTGACGTAGCAGCGATGTTGCTAGCGATGTTGCTGTGTGTGACATCCAGCAACAACCTGGCCCCTGCTGTGAGGTCGTTGGTTGTTGCTGAATGTCCTGGGCCATTTTTTAGTTGTTGCTGTCCCGCTGTGAAGCACAGATCGCTGTGTGTGACAGCGAGACAGCAACAACTAAATGTGCAGGCAGCAAAAGCCGGCTTCTGCGGAGGCTGGTAACCACAGTAAACATCGGGTAACCAAGAAGCCCTGTCCTTGGTTACCCGATATTTACCTTTGTTACCAGCCTCCGCCGCTCTCACTGTCAGTGCCGGCTCCTGCTCTGTGCACATGTAGCTGCAGGACACATCGGGTTAATTAACCCGATGTGTGCTGTAGCTTGGAGAGCAGGAGCCAGCGCTAAGCATTGTGCTCTGCTCCCTGCTCTGTGCACATTTAGCTGCAGTACACATCGGGTTAATTAACCCGATGTGTGCTGTAACTAGGAGAGCAAGGAGCCAGCGCTAAGCAGTGTGCGCTGCTCCCTGCTCTGTGCAGATGTACCCTGTACTCTATACCCTATATATGTACCCTGTGCAGCTGCACCCGGTGTGCACTGCTCCCTGCTCTGTGCACATGTAGCTGCAGTACACATCGGGTAATTAACCCGATGTGTGCTGTAACTAGGAGAGCAAGGAGCCAGCGCTAAGCAGTGTGCGCTGCTCCCTGCTCTGTGCAGCTGTACCCTGTACTCTATACCCTATATAAGTACCCTGTGCAGCTGCACCCGGTGTGCGCTGCTCCCTGCTCTGTGCACATTTAGCTGCAGTACACATCGGGTAATTAACCTGATGTGTGCTGTGCTGTAACTAGGAGAGCAGGGAGCCAGCGCTCAGTGTGCGCTGCTCCCTGCTCTCTGCACGTGTAGCTGCATGCGCTGGTAACCAAGGTAAATATCGGGTTGGTTACCCGATATTTATTTTAGTTACCAAGCGCAGCATCTTCCACGTGGCGCTGGGGGCTGGTCACTGGTTGCTGGTGAGCTCACCAGCAACTCGTGTAGCCACGCTCCAGCGATCCCTGCCAGGTCAGGTTGCTGGTGGGATCGCTGGAGCGTCGCAGTGTGACATCTCACCAGCAACCTCCTAGCAACTTACCAGCGATCCCTATCGTTGTTGGGATCGCTGGTAAGTTGTTTAGTGTGACTGGACCTTTAGTCAAAGCTCTACTGAGCAAACTTTGGCTCATCATATCCCAAGAGAAATGAGACCAACTTCAATTACTGGAAAGCCTACTCCGCTAGATTTCTTTGGCAGCTGCACATCGCTTCAACTTTGAAATGAGGCCTTTCCTCTTTTTCCTGCACCTCAATATTACACACAGTTCATACCTCAGGGGTCTCCTTGCATCACAAATCTGAAACTGGTAAACTGACCATGGGGATCCACACATGGGCAACTCTGCAGACCTTTTCAGACGTTTTATCCCATGGGAATCAGAAGTCTGCTCTAAAGATCCCAGACTCAAGAGTAGGAAACATCTGCACTGATGCCCAGAATCTTTGTCAGTTGTATCCTGGCAAAGACGACGTCAGATCCGAGGAAGATCCTGACTCTCATCAACTGACGTTATCCCCTAGGGTGGAGATGATGATGATGATGAGACTTAGATACCTGAGGCGAACACGTACTGTTTTGTGATCTCAGGTACAGAAGAGGAGAAGTAGGACAACATAAAGCCTGATGATGAAGTTGTAGATCGCACTTGGTATGAACTCAGAGGCATGCATCTGTGTAGCTCAGCACATGGGGAAGGGGGGAGGAAGACAACGAAGTTCCATGGCGATTCCCGCACAAACACCTAGTGATGCAACCATAGGAAGCACTGCATTCTCAGCCACAACTGTGAATGTGGCCAGCAATGGTTGCCGGTCTGTACTTCGCTGGAAGGATTGCCTAGCCTGGGCCTTTTTTGAGACCAGAAAGGGTGACCCAACTTTTGTTATCTACCAACATTGTAAACAATGAATCTGTATAGGCATAAATTCAAATAATTTGAACTACTACATGCATGAACCACCATGTGCGCAACCAACATGCATTACTGTTGGAATCTTACTGCGCAAAAATGCGGACTGCCGGGCCTACGCAACCTCTGGCCACTAAATCTGCAGTGTCACCATCCAAACTATTTACAAACAGGTTTCCGACTGCACAACCTCCATTTGTTTACGCACTACAGTCGGCACAGTGAGAAGTAACCATGCCTGGTGTTTTTGACCCATGTGAAACACCAAGCACTCCCCATGTTTCTCAATCCAATATTACATCTCCGCCTACACCTCTGTCAAAGTCCACAAGTCAGTTATGTACGCCTTACTCCACCCTCTCTCAGCATAGTAGCCAGTCCTATGTCTGGCAGTTTTGGTTATGTAAAAGTTGTTTTCCTCCCACACTTGCCAAAGCGAAGAGCTTGAATTTCACCATATCTAAAATGTTAGCCACGGAAATGCTTCCTTTTTGCCTGGTGGATACAGATGGTTTCCAAAACCTGATGGCCATTGCAGTACCCCAGTACTAGTTGCCCAATCACCATGATCTCTCTATTAAATCTGTGCCTGCACTGCACTACACCATCATGTTGCAGGCAACATTACCTTTTCCTTGAAAAACTTTGTGTCTCCCAGGATGCATTTCACCACTTACATGTGGATGAACAAGCATGGCCAGGGGCTTTACATCTTGCTGACTGGGCACCAGGTTACTCTGGTTGCTGCAGGGACAGGTGGGGAAGGGTCTGCTTCCAAAGTCTTGAAATCCCCAAGGCTTGTGGGACAAACCTCTGAATCTACCACTTTCTCCCCTCCTTCTGCTTCCTCGATCTCCTCTATGGCCTCCACCTACACCCTCAACCTCTCCTTTAAAGTAACACGCGTTCCAACTGTGCACATACAATCCCCCCACCTCCATACTGCTCAGCTTGGACTTAACTCAATAAGCAAGTGCTGAAATTAATATGCATTGGAGAATGCAGTCACACAGCAGAAGAGTTGTGGACCGCTATCCAGGTTGAGTTTCATTAATAGCTGTCTCCCATAAACCTGAAGACAGGGAAGGCCGTGTGTGATAATGGTGCAAACCCATTGATCACCCTCTACCCGGGCCACATCACACATGTGCCTTGCATGGCTCATGTCTTTAACCTGGTTGTACAGAAATTTCTAGCCTGCTATTCCAGCCTGGATGCATTGCTGCAGAAGGTACGGTCGCTGTGTGCTCACTTCCACCATACGCCCCCCACGGCTAATCGACTTGCAACGCTACAAAGGTCTTTTGGCCTACCGGTTAACCTATTGATATGAGATTGCGGAATTCCATTCTGCACATCTTGTAGTGACTGTGGCAGCAGCAAACCCTGGTTCACTATGCCATGAGGCATAGCCTGGGACAACGCAGTATGAATGTTGGGAACATAACGATTGCAGAATGGGCACAGATGAAGAACCTCTGCACCCTCCTGCACCCTTTTAAAATGATATTATCAGCATCTCTAAATCGCTCATCGCTCATCTACATGTTGGAGCACTCTTTGAATAGTCTGCGTCAGGAGGTGGATATCCCAAAGGAAGAGGAGGAAGCAGAGGAGGATAAGGAAGAGATAAAATGTCCTGTAAGGTCCGGACAGTCATCGCACAGGCGGGTGTCATGGGATGGTGGAATCCATCGATTGAGGCAGGCTCATGGTAATAGACAAACTAGTAGTGAAGGTGCAGAAGTGGAGGAACAAATGGAAGAGGAAGAGGTGATGGAAACAGAAAACTCAAAAGATGAAGAGGATCTTGATTCCATCTCCTTTGTCCATGGTTAGTGGGAGAGGACAGAGGAGACAAGTTTGAGGGTTACTCTACCAACAACACAACATGGACTTCATGAAAGTGTCTGACACATGAGCATCTTCTTGCTGCACTATTTGTAACATGATGTCCGTATTGTTAATATTAAAAATAGTGCTGACCACTGGGTTGCCACTCTGTTAGATCCACAGTACAAGAGTAAGTTTAGCAACATGTTTTCCAGCTGAAAAGGGACACGTGGATGCTGGAGTATTGAAACAAGCTTGTACACCATCTTAACAGTAGATTTACACAAGACAGCAGAGAGGCACAAAGTGTGCATCACAGTTCTAGAATTCCAACCCCGGTACTGTCACGTTGTCAGCATGTTTTGGTAGTATTAATATCTTAAATTATCTTAATTATCTTGGCCTACTGCAAAGCTTCTACACGTCTTGGAGACCATCTTTATTTGCATTCCATCTGCTCTACTTTACTTTGAAGTCTACATTGAAGAAGCAATTTTCTGCTTTCTAGTTAACTAACTTAATCTTTTTCTCTGGTTATGTAATACTACTAAAGCCTAGGAGAGAAGTTTAAAGTACTGACATCCTTGTATCGCAGATTGTATCCTTTGGTACCTGATATATGCTGATGCTGGGATGTGGCAAATAGCACCATGACTCATACCTGGGGGAGCTGTTTCTCCATTCAGGTTTGCTATCCTGCAAATCGCTCATAAATATGCCCTGAAGGCTTAACAAAGCTTTCTCTTAAAGGCCACTGAAGTGGTCCACAACTCTGCAAGTCTATTGATCCTTGAAATCAAAAATAATTTTACAAGGAGATAACTTTGACATAACTAATGAAATAATTATTGCCCAGACATTGGAGAATACCATCCAACACTAGGCACTGCAGGTGCCAAAATTCTTACTTTGCCTCCTTGGTTAAATAATGTTTGCTGAACTTCTATTTCTGTGATTCAGAATTCATATCTAATTTGAAATGCACAAAAAGTGATGTTTTTCCACATAACTGTGAATTATGTTCTGCTTTGAATTAAATGTTGATTTTATAGTTTGAAAATGATGGTTCAATATGAATAAATTTTATCTTAAATATTGCAGTTCAGCCCCATTGAATTCTAGTCAGGACAATGAACCTAAGTGGCACTATTTGTGAAAAAATGACCTTTTATTCTTATCTCAGACAAGCCCTGTAATGCTTTTGTTAAGTATAGACCATAATAGAGGGTGAAAAATTGCTACATTTTAAATTTGGAAATATCTCTTTAATTGCTTAGAATCTCTAATTCCATTAGTGTTCTCCGCAATGAACAAAGTATAAAAGTATTTAAATTATTTACCTTTCTATACAGACACAAATGTCCTCCCACCAATTACCATGAGATATAGGTTTGAAAATAACTATTTGTGTTGTATTTTTACATCCACATTTACAATTAGTAATGCTATTAATGGTTCCTGTACTTAGTGTTACTAATTATATTGCTATGAACTAAGGGTTTTAAAAATAGCAGTTGCCATCAACTACCAATTAATTCTTAATGAGAGCCATAAACCAGACATCGTAATGAATTTCAAAATTATTGCGACTTGTGTTGCTCTAGAAATCACAACACTGTGTGGCCAAGCATACAAAGCACTGATTTAGAATTTTTTCAACAATTTATTATAGCCTGCTTACCCTTACATTGTTCTGGACCTAAAACAATACTTAATTAAAGTGACAGAAAAGGTTTTGTCGTGAAATATTGTTGAATGGTTCAAGATACTTAAAGAAGATGCTTAACTTTAGTCAACTTTAGAATTTAATGGAACCGAAGAGTTAGAAACACTGAATGAATATAGTTTTATTGTACATTTTAGAATGAAAAGTATTTACTTATAATGTTATCTAGTAACGGCAATTGTGCTTAAATTCAAAGTTTTATCGTTTTTAAGGTTGAAAGTAGACTTAAGTCCATCGACCTCAATTTATAGCCTAACATGTTTATCCAGAAGAAGGCAAAATCGTCTTGGGGCAGATATTGAATTCAATGAAATTCAACTAGAATATTTGATCCACCTACAATGTATTTGATTTGACTAGAATGTGCCTTATTATGGAAAAAAATTATACTCGCCTCACTCCAGACCTCACTTGTCCTGCAATACTGCCATTCCTAGTCTTTATTCTCATTCTGTCTTCTGACACCTTCAGTGCCTCCGGTGCTAAGTAAGTTTCATAACATCATGGCATTTGTCACCCCAAAACACTTACATTTAACTGAAAATTTTGATTAACTGAGAAATTATTCAATATGAATAGAATGTGTATTATTACAGCTTATTGGCCATGTCCTGCTAAACTATCTAGGCCAGTTCATGGGTTCCTATTTTTTTGATACCTTGTTTTAACCATAATGGAATAATGTTCAGTCTTATGTGATAATAATGTAATAGCAAAGTTAAAAAGAGTCCAACCATGCTGACATAATTACCTTACGATGGCTAGACTCAATAAGTTTAGTGTAGAAAGTCAATGGATCCTGGCAGATGTCCATCCAAGCTATGAGTCCTCAACACACTAGTAGTGATGAATGACTCCAAGGATAATTGGGCTCACCAAACCAGCACGGGAAAAGAAAAATTGAGATCCGCAATTAAACTTGACGCTAAACTTAACCCTGAACAGTGAATCCCTGTAAAATGGCCGTAGTAAGAGATAAGGAGCTGCAATTGGGAGTTAAATGGTAGGAAGAGCAGGATAATTACACATACCATGTTTCCCAGTGTTTCCTGGAGGATCACACTGTAGTCAGACTCTCTTCTGGCCCCACCAATTAAGGTTCACTGCTTTCCCGTCCCACCCTCAGTGCCAGTGTGTATGATTGGTTGTAGACTGCTATACACATCCCCACCCTGTGTCCACGTCTGTGATTGGCTGCACTCAGTTTGCTGTATATTAGTGTAAAAAGAAATAACTAAATAATTATAAAAAGTGACGTTGGCTCCCACCATATTTGATAGTCAGTAAGGGTAAAGATGGGCTGCAGTGTGTACATCGCCCAGGCCAAAAACTAATACTCTACCAGGATACAGCTAAACCCCCACTAAGTGGAGGCATCACAGGTGTAGGAGGAGCAAATCACACACACACATCCATAGAATGGAGGGGGTGATAGCTAGATGATAAAACTGCACACTGATGGCTTGCATAGAGCACTGTTCACACATGCAGATTCCCAGTCACAAGCCCTGTGATGCCTCCACTTAGTGGGGGTTTAGCTGGCAGAGTATTAGTTTTTGGCTTGGGCGATGTACACACTGCAGCCCATCTTTGCTGTAAGTAATACTTAATTTTTGGAGGATATTTATTCCTCTTTTTGTTGCTATTTTTATATTTAGTGTAGGGATCTACAAGCATGAGGTTCCCATGATGAGGGTTGTAGGCTTCTGTCTTATGGCCATAAATACTAACTAAAACCTCATATTTTTTTTTGTACGGGATACAGCCAGGCCCCTTTTTGTTAGGCTTTGCATTTTAGAGTTTCTGTACCTGCATGATACACAGGTGGGGTATGGCTTGGCAGCCCACCTGATCTAATAGTATGGGTGTCATCTAATAGGCTGCGGGCCTGTGACTGTGTATCTGCATGTGTGAACAGCGCTCTATGCAAGCCATCAGTGTGCAGTTTTATCATCTAGCAATCGCCCCCTCTATTCCATGGAAGTGTGTGTGTGATTTGCTCTTCCTGCACCTGTGATGTCTCCACTTAGTGGGGGTTTATCTGTATCCTGGTAGAGTATTAGTTTTTGGGCTGGGCGATGTACACACTGCAGCCCATCCTTGCTGTAAGTAATAATTTTTGGAGGATATTTATTCCTCTTTTTGTTGCTCTATTTATATCCAGTAAGGGTAAAACAACAGCAGCAGACTGCAGCCTGCCCCTGTGAGCTTTACCGTGGTTGGATATTAAATTAAATGGGGAAAAAGATGTAGGGCCCCCCATTTTTTATATCCAACCTCGGCAAAGCAGACAGGTGGGGGCTGGTATTATTAGAATGGGGGAGCCATGGATATTGGCCCAACCAGCCTAAAAATACCAGCCCGCAGCTGCCCAGAATTGTTGCAGTGTTAGATGCGACAATCCTGGGCTTTACCCAGCTCATCCTGATTGCCCTGAGACACTGGCAGTCGGTGTAGTATAAGGGATTAAGGACAGCTGTGATTTTTCAGCCATAGATTAGTAATAAGAGCCGAGTTTGTGACTCTCCTATTACTAATCCTGTAAATGAATAGAAACAAAACACAAACATCAAAAAATTCTTTATTTGAAATAAAATACACACCCCCTCTTTCACCCTTTTATTAACTCCAAAAACACTCTTGCAGATCCGATGTAATCCATCCAAAGTCCCACATCGATCATGGCTGCAAGGAACAAAAAAAATGTCCACTCTCTGCAGGCTCCAGAAAACACGGACAGCAGTGGGGTGAGCCTGGGTGTGAGCAATGAAGTCACTCAGTTCAGCATTGGTCACACCCTGGCTCCTCCGCTGCTCTCACTGAAAGTGAGACTGGATTGTCGGATTGCGGGTTAAGGCCATGACAAGCCTTCTGACAGTCCGGCAGCACTTTTACTAAGAGCAGCAAGGGAGCCTGGGTGTGACTTCTGCTGAACTGAATGACATCACCAGCCAATGGGGGATCCAGTTCTGAGCAGGTGATGTCAATCAGTTCACTGAAGGTTACAACAGGGCTCCCATGCTGCTCTCTGTGAAAGTGAGACTGGATTGTTAAATTGTTGATCATGGCCATGACACACAACCTATTAATCCAGCGGTACTTTTACTGAGTGAAGCGAGCAAGTGCAGATGTCACCTCTGGTGAATTGAGTGATGCCACTGCTCACAGTCAACTCCTCCCACTGATTTCAGTGTTTCCCGGAGCATGTGTATAGCGGACATGATTTCACTCTCTCCAGGCTCCGAAAGTAGCAGTGCCGGTATCATCATAGGGCCTCATATAGATTATATTGAATCTTTAAGGATGTTTTGGGGGAAAATAAAGGGGTGGAAGAGGGTGCGTGTATTTTATTTCAAATAAAGGATTTTTTTGGTGTTTGTGTTATATTTCTTTTCAATAGCAGGATTATTAATGAGGGATTCTCAGATACCTCCTATTAAAAATCTAAGACTTGATGGCAGCTGGCAAATCACAGCTGTCATTATCCCCTTTTATTACCTCAATTGCCACCGCACCAGGGCCATTGGATGAGCCACGTAATGCCTGGAATTGTCGCATATAATGGCTGGGGGAGGGCAATATCCATGACGCTTGCCATCCTGATAGTACCAGTCCCCACCTGTCTGCCTTACTGTGGCTAGATATAAAAATGGGGGGGGACCCTATGTCTTTTTTTTCCCTTTAATTTGATATCCAGCCTCAGTAAAGCTCACAGGTGGGGTTGCAGCCTTCCACTGTTGTTTTAACCATGCTGGCTATCAAAATATGGTTGGAGCCTACATTTTTTTTTTCTTTTTTACACTGCTATTCAGAAAACTGACTATACAAACTGTGTGTATAGCAGTCTGCAACTAATAAAAAACACTGGCACAAAGGGTGGGCGGAGGAAGCAGTGAATATTCATGAACCTTAATTAGAGGGCCCGAAAAGAGCCCGATTTCAGTGTGATCCCCCAGGAAACATGGTATGTATAACTATCCTGGTCTTACTACCATTTAACTTCCATTTGTAGCCCATGTCTATTTTTTACAAAGATTTCCCTGGCTAACCACAGCCATACAAATACATGGCATGGCTGCAATAGCTCCGGAAGTGCCCAAAGCCCAAAAGCTTGCTGATTGGCTGCTCTAGAACCTTTCAACAAGCCTTAATTGAATGACAAACCCGGACAAGAACAGGATGTACAGTCAAAAGTCTGTGTTCAGTATTCAGCACCAAACACAATATATCCAGTACGGACACCGAATTTTATAGTTTGGATTCGCTCATCTCTACACACTAGCTGTGAGATGATTTTTGGTATATGGTCATAATAAACGTAGGTGAAAGATATGTAAAAAATTATATTTACCTCCTCCTCCAGCCTAGCATCTCTGGTGTTTCTGGTACTGACTAGGGTTCATAACAACATAGTATGTGTCATTCTCACTGCAACATGACAGATACATAGGTTCATAAAAGACCTAGGTCCATCAAGCAACCTTCCCCTGCCAATTATATAATTTGTCACTAAATCATTTAAACTGAAAATGTTGTGTGTATAATCCAGCCCTTTTTTAATAGCTGATATACTGTCTGCTATTACTACCTCTTTAGGACATTGTAAAGCCTAGTTAACGCTTGATGTGCCATGCCACAAATGCTGGAAGATTGCGTCAAACTCAAATCCTGAGAGACAGTAGAGAGATGATATGAGCTGAGTATATTTTTTTTTCCTCTGGCCCTTTAAAGTCCATCAAAATGGTGGCAGGACACCATTTTTCTGGATTTAATTAAAGCAAATAAAAAAATTCAGATTTGCTGAAGAAAATTTGTTTTGAAAAATACAATGTGAATTTTATTTGCTCTAGTTTTAAGTGCTTTAATGCTCTGATACCTTGATAAATTACTTATATAAGTGTCACACCCAGTGTGCAGTGAACCCAGGATGCTGGACATGGGTCAGATCCTAGGGGTGCCACGGAAGGCAGTGGGACATTGGTGCAGTGAAGAACACATGGCTGTGGAGGTGCGGGGGTTAACCCATGGATTTCAAAATTTCTCTGTAGCTAGGTAGTTAGTGGCGTTCCCTAAGATGTTGATGCAAGAAAACTGTAGAGAGTCAGCAAGCAGGCACAATGTTAAACCAAGCAAAACTTTTAATTAATTAACAGCAGCAGCTGGTTACAGCAGATGATGGTACATGTACTTTAAGACAGATTCCATTCTACATGGTTTCAGCAGCAAATAATGGAAATTAGGTTTATGGAAACTGGCACTATAGAAATTCTTTCACCCCACTAGGGTTAGTCCCTTAATGGACCTCCAAATTTCATTTTCCACTCATCTTCATTATATGCAGGGGCTAACTTTCCCATCTTCATTGTGGGTAACAATTTTTTTGGATGAGAACTCCTCTGTCCACAGCAGGCTTGCACTTTGACTGTGTGCTCTAGGGCACCAAGGTATTCCTCAGCCTAATTATAAACCTATAATCTGCCCAGCACAGGTTATCAGACAAGACTACTCACCGTCCGGCAATAAAAAAATGAAATATATACACATTTTTGCCATTGCCAAAATCAAAAATGCCCAGTCTAATAAAATATAAAAAAACTATAAAATAAACAGCATAAAAGGAAAAAAATCCAAACACCAGAATTGCATTTTTTTTGGCAGCCGCAACAACCGAAAAAATGTGATAACAGGCAATCAAAACATTGTATATACCTCAAAATAACATCAATAAAAAGAGAATCTTAGAACTAGGGATGAACGGACCTGTGTAATTTCGGATTTACTGGATTTTGTTAAAAGATTGGTTCAAGACCCAGACTTAACCCCAGAAACCCATACAAGTCAATTAGGAGCCAACATTCTGTGCTGTAAAATGGTCGTAGTAAGGGTTGGGGCTGCAAAAGGAAGCAAAATCGAGGAAATTGCCCAGCAACAAATGTGAATAGGGATTACCAAATAAGTTCCCTTCCCAGCTTTACCTTGGCTGGTTACCAAAAATAGATGGGATCCCATAATGTTTTTTTTTTTTTTAAGTATTAAAATATTTTATAAAAATGGTTTGGACTCCACCCTATTATTCATAACCTGACAAGATAAAGCAGACAGCTGGGGGCTGGTATTATCAGACTGGGAAAGCCCATGCTTATTTGGCTTCTCCCAGCTTAAAAGTAGCAGTCACCTGCTGCCCTAGCGAATGCATTAGATGCACCAATTCTGGCACTTTGCCTTGCTCTTCCTGATTACCCTGGTATGGTCACAAAAGGGATAATACTTTTCTGGTTAACATTGGCTGTGAATTGACAGCTGGCATCAAGACCAGTGGATAGTAATGGAAAGGTGTCTGTCAGAAACCCACATTAGTAACCCGGTAAGTATAGAGTTTAAAAACAGACAAACAAAAAACGATAGTTTATTTGAATAAAGACTCCCACACAATACCTCATTCAACAGTTTATTAATTGAAAAGAAATTCTGCAAGTTCCAATGAAATCCAATGGAGTTATGTCACATGACTCTCATCGATTCCTATGGAGCTTCATTCTCAGAGCATTCTTGTGAGAAACTCTGGGTTTGCCGCTGAAAAGCAGTGACATATGGTGCCTCATTCTTAGAACGAAGCTTCATAGGAATCAATGAGTGTCATGAGACTTTATTCCATTAGATTGCGTTGGTACTTCAAGGATTTCTTTTGAATCAATACAGATTTCTCCTGTGTGTATGTGCCAGGCAGAGCCCACAACTTTTTTTTAAAGTTATTTATTTAGATAATACAAAAAAGTGTTGAATTCTCTCTATTTTTCAAAACCAGCTAAAGTAAAGCAAACAGCTTTACCTGATTTGACATTACTCGTGACGAGTAGCAAGTCGGGTTCCAGATGGATAACATTTAATTTAACCCCTTAACGACCGCGGGCCGTAAAATTACGTTCTTGCGGTCATAACGTTACTGCCCGCGGTCTGCCGGCAGCATCATGCTGCGATCGGCACACATCTCAGCTGATTTTCACAGCTGAGATGTGTGTCTGCTAGGCACGAGCAGAATCGTTATCTGCTCGTGCCGTTTAACCCCTTATATGGTGCTGTCAATATGTGACAGCGCCATTATAAGCACGATCGCGGTAAAGTTTTACTTACCGCCCGATACCGGAAGTCACGCGATCACGTGACTTCTGATAGTTGTCATGGTAGCACAGGGTCATGTGATGACTCCTGTTCTACACCTGACTTGCTTTTACTTTCGCTGTGCCAGCGGCACAGCAAAAGAGAAAGAGAGCGTATCTGCTGTTTACAGCCTTGTAGCTGTGATCAGCAGATACTGCAGAGTGATCGGATTGCTGATCGCAATAGCCCCCTAGGGGGACTAGTAAAATAAAAAAAAAAGTTAAAAAAAAGTTTTAAAAAATTAAAAAAAAACAAAAAACCTAAAAGTTCAAATCACCCCCCATTCGCCCCATTGAAAATTAAAGGGTTAAAAAAATAAAAGATATACACTTATTTGGTATCGCCGCGTTCAGAAACGGCCGATCTATCAAAATAAAAAAACAATTAATCCGATCAGTATACGGCGTAGCGGCAAAAAAATTCCAAATGCCAAAACGACGTAATTTTGTCGCCATAACTTTTGCGCAAAATGCAATAAGAGGCGATCAAAGCGTAGCATCTGCGCAAAAATAGTACCGTTAAAAACGTCAGCTTGAGACGCAAAAAATAAGCAGTCACTGAGCTATAGATCCCGAAAAATGAGAACGCTACGGGTCACGGAATATGGCGTAAAACGTGCGCCACTTTCTTCGGACCAACTTCCGATTTTTTTTAACCCCTTATATAAAAGTAAACCTATACATGTTTGGTGTCTACGAACTCGCACTGACCTGAGGCATCAAACCCACACATCAGTTTTACCATATAGTGAACACAGGGAATAAAATATCTCAAAAACCATAGTGCTATTGCACTTTTTTTGCAATTTTTCTGCATTTGGAATTTTTTTGCCGTTTTCCAGTGCACTATATGGTAAAACTGATGGTTTCATTTAAAAGTACAGCTCGTTCCACAAAAAATGAGCCCTCACATGACCATATTGACTGAAAAATAAAAAAGTTACGTCTCTCAGAAAAAGAATGGCAAAAAAAAAACGGAAAGCGAAAAATCGGCCGGTAGTGAAGGGGTTAAGCAAGGCATCCCTTGTATTCTTGATGTAATAAGAAATATTTTCACGTATTGGTTTAAGGTAATAAGAAATTAGCAGATGGATTCACACAGGTTATTATTACCTTAACCCTTTCACCAACGGGCGATTTTCCGTATTCGTTTTTGTTTTTTTCCTCGCCTTCTTCCAAGATCCATATATTTTTTGTTATTTTTCTTCTCAATATAGCCATGTGAGGTCTTGTTTTTTGTGGGAAGAGATTCACTTTTGAATTAAACCATTCAGTCGTCAACCGATTGTACTGGAAAAAGGGAAAATATTCCAAATGCAGTGAAATTGCAAGATTGTTTTTGAGGTTTTTTATTTACAATATTCAATATGTGGTAAAACTGACTTTGCTCTATGATTCCCAAGGTCAATATGAGTTTGTAGATCCCAAACATGTATAGCTTTGCTTTTATCTAAGTGGTGAAAATAATCTGAAATTTCTCAAAAAATGAACTGTGCTTTTATCTCCACAATCTGAGACCCATAAAGTACTCATTTTTTTGTGATCTGGAGCTGTGTAATGGCTTTTTTTTTTGCTTCCTGAACCGATATTTTTTAGTAATACTAATTTTGGGTAGAACTGTTCTTTTGAGTGCCTCTTGTTCCATTTAATTGCATGTAAGTTGCGTCGACCTAAAAAACGTAATTCTAGCATTTTTATTTTTTTTATCACTATGCCTTTTACAGATCAGCTTAATCTATTTTTTATATTTTGATCAATCGGGCATTCTGAACACGGTGATACCAAAGAAGTGTTTTTTTTTCTAATCGGCCAAAAGAGGTATGATTTGAACTTTTGTGTTTTTTATTCTCTACTTTTTATTGATTTTTCTAGTTCCCTTGAAATAGTCCCAGTTGAAAAGCTGATGATTGTGAATGCTGGCACTCGGCTGGCATTTACAGGAACTTTGTCATGACAGTAATATGGGTCATGCTGTCGGAGACTACTAGCGGGATTTAATTTGTTAACTGGTGTGGTTGGGCACCTGTTAGCTGCACAAAATGTGGGATTGCCACTTTAGCCTGCATTAACACTAGAAGTCCCAGAAATTTCGAGCTCCCCACTGAAGTCCCGAAAGAGGGTCAAATGACCCTTAGTCTAAACTGAATAGAACTAAAGGCCTTGTCTCACTAAGCAACATTGCTAGCAACATCGCTGCTGAGACATGACTTTTGTGACGCAACAGTGATGTTGCTAGCGATGTTGCTGTGTGTGACATCCAGCAACAACCTGACCCCTGATGTGAGGTCGCTGGTTGTTGCTGAATGTCCTGGACCATTTTTTAGTTGTTGCTCTCCCGCTGTGAAGCACACATCGCTGTGTGTGACAGCGAGAGAGCAACAACTGAATGTGCAGTGAGCAGGGAGTCGGCTTCTGCGGACGCTGGTAACCAATGTAAATATCGGGTAACCAAGAAGCCCTTTCCTTGGTTACCTGATATTTACCTTCGTTACCAGCGTCTGCCGCTCTCACGCTGTCAGTGCCGGCTCCCTACTCCCTGCACACATAGCCAGACTAAGGTAATTTACCCGATGTGTTCTCTGGCTAGGAGTGCAGGGAGCCAGCGCTAAGCGGTGTGCACTGGTAACCAAGGTAAATATTGGGTTGGTTACCAAACGCAGCATTGCTTCCACGCGTCGCTGCTGGCTGGGGGCTGGTCACTGGTTGCTGGTGAGATCTGCCTGTTTGACAGCTCACCAGCAACCCATGTAGCGACGCTCCAGCGATCCCTGCCAGGTCAGGTTGGAAGTGGGATTGCTGGAGCGTCGCTTAGTGTGACAGTACCTTAACTAGAAACTAAATGGCTAAACTTAATGGAAAACAACAAACTCCTGTGGTGCAACAGTAATGGCCTTAATTACAGAACAAAAGACGGTGATTATAGGATGTTACCTAAAATCCTTCAGGTCATTCGACCCGTCTCTGGGTTCCAAAGGTAAAAATGTTAAATGACCCCTCTCTGGGACTTCTAATGTTAAAGGGAGAGACACGGCCTTGGGCGAACAGGTAAGCCCAAGGTCGTGAAAGAGTTAAACTATGGGATGTCAATGTGGATTATTTGGATCTTTAGGAATTTTCAGTAAAAATTAAATAGTAGCAATGGTGAGATCCTTGACAATGAGTCCATCAACTTGATTTTTGGCAAGAATTCCCTTTTCTATCTCTCTTTTGAGAATATTAAGTAGTTATGTCCTGTACAGTGATACAGGGTTGTATGTGAGCTTTTAATAACTAGCACATTGGATTAGGTTGCTGTTTAAACATCTCCCATTCATACATGATAGTTGGCCAAAAAGCATTTCCACTCTCATCAGAAGCTTTAATTGTGACTTCCTTCAAATTGCTTAGCTGTTTAGAGTGAGTCATTGTGATCGAGTGATATCATTGTAAATAGTTTTTGGGATAGATCAGAAATCTTCAGAGACCAATTTAATGAACATGTCCATGGGCCCTTACATGGATAATTGAGGAAATGTAGTTGATCTAAATAGTAGTGCATGAGGATAGTCACTTTGTTCCTGTACAAGGTCTTCAAGGATTTGTAGCGTCTCTTGTTCTACCACTCTATTCAATTCATTGGCTGCATCAGTTTTGACATAGATCTTCTTAAAAAACAATTTTCTACCAAACATTGTAGGTCCTTTATTGCTACAAAGGACTGGAATTTAGCAGTAGGTGAAAGTGATTAAACCTAGACTCAAAACATCTACAGTATTTGTTCAATTGTTAAAAATATTGAAGAGAAATTAATGACATTAAAGTTGGAAGTTACTGATATTCTCACTGTCCCTCCTAAAGATCATTTTTTTGTTTTATTTCACCAATTACTATCCATTTTCTGAATAATGTCTGGAAGATTCTGCGATTGGTGTTTGGGCCAGTTGATTCAGTATTGAAGGATGATTTTGAAATTGTAGAATTGACTCAAGAACAAATGACCTCATGTTTTTTCCATTGGTAGACATTGTTAGTCTGGACATGCAACAGGTGTTGTTGAAACTTATTGTTACGGGGGAACTGGCGGATAAAGATAGAGATGGTGTACATCTCAATCGCCAGTTGGGGTCCACCGTGCTCCCAGATGCCGAAGGAGCTGCTGGCAACCCATAAGTCAGGCCATTTTTGGTGGCTACAAAATAATATAAACCTGACCCGAGTTAAACATCACTCGGATCAGGATAACTGTGAACCCTGTTCATGCCACAGAGTCCACACACCCAAACCAGGAACACCCCTGTTAACATCACAGGGGTCCTGGGGTACACTGTCCGTGTGCATAGGGAGCACACTCAGACAGTAGGCGCAGCAGCCGCAGCCCAGTTAACTCCACTGGGCTGCTCAACAGGACTGGAGCGATAGGAGGGGAAGCGCGATGCCTGACCCTATTGGGCCGAGCCATGAATCTTGATGTGAAAGGCACCGGATGCCTAACCCTACCTACCGCTTCCAGAACTATTCGCTGTAGACTGCAATATGGCTCTGTCATGTATTTGAGCATAAATGAAGACTGCGCACCTCCATGCGGTCTCCAAGCCCTTTTATCACCAATGGTCCACCCCAAACCCAGGGTGAGCCAAAATGGTGCCACCAGGGGCCAATAGCGGAGTGCCACATCATCAATGACATCACCAGCGGCTTATCCAGAACCGCCATGTCACTGATGAAACATGGGCAGCACTGCCCCAAACACCCTACCAGTCATTGTCTGATGACCAATGGTGGGGTGCCAGGTCATTAGGGGCAGGTCTCCGCAACCCAGTCCAGAGTGGCTACATAATCAGGACAACTGATGCTATCCAGCCTATCAGGGCCTGCCACCCCACGGACATGCCCAGTGAAGTTCTTACCGGACTTCACCTCCAACGCACCTCAGTGCCTGAGCATGCTCAGTAGCCTGAACCACAGACTTTGTCTCAGAAATATGAATATCAACCTGAGAATGCTCAGTAGGCACAACACAGGACTTGGACACAGAACGGAGTCCAAGTACCTGAGCAAAGAGGCTTTCCGCACTAAGTGTGGGAGCATGCTCAGTAGCCTGAACTGAGGACGTAGCCTCAGAAATGGCACTATCAGGCTGAGCATGCTCACTAGGTGAAACACTGAACATAGGCTCTGGCTGGGGCAAATTGGCACACACATGCGCCATAGCTGCCTCTGCACACTTAGATGTGGAGGAGGAAGCAGCCAGCCGGACAACCCGAGGCACGGCCAAAAATGGCGCCTGGCATCTGGGCGTAGCAGGAACTGCAGAAAGCTAATTGCGGTTACGGCGGCTCTGATTTGTACCACTTATTACCCTTAGTTGATTGAGTACTTTTCATCAATCCATGCAACAACATCCTTGTTGAGAATTTCAATGTTGTTAGATATGAGATTGTCACTTAATTTCTGTTGGATTTCCATCAAGTAGTTTTCCAAGATTAATAAAGTTTGGCTTTTATGTGAAACAATCAATTACATAAAGTTAAAGAACGTTTAGAACATGACTCTTCACATTTTTGTATTAAAAGCACATCATTAATGAATAACAAAGGGATTGGAATCCTCCAGAGATTAAATTTGCGCATATATACTTCTCCAATTAAATCCTGTTCTGTTGCAGAATAATACATAAAAAGTAAATTGAATGACACTACTATATTCAGTGTTGCAAATGGATACCCAAGATAAGGTTTTGACAAAGTTAAATAAAGAAGCAAAGTTCACTGTGGAATGTAAAGTAGACACACTAGTCAGGGAAATCACACCCAACGCTCGTTTCGCATCAAGCTTCATCAAGGGGTGAGGAAAGAATAAGTAACCAGGATGTTTATATGTATGAGTGCCAATCAGTGCAAGAATAACTTAAAAAAATCATCTGAGGTTAATATGTGATGCACACATGGAATAAATGATGTCAGACACCACTCTAACAAAGTACCACCCATCTCTCACTTAGTATAAGAGAGCAGCCTAATGTGTAGCCACCTGGGTGATAATGCGACTGACACATTATAAAAGTAAGTGATTAAACAAAAACCCAGAGATGTCACAAAAGAAAGAGATGACTATCATTCAAAGAAACAAAGTGTCG
The DNA here is from genome assembly GCF_048569485.1 of Anomaloglossus baeobatrachus. Classification (NCBI taxonomy): domain Eukaryota; kingdom Metazoa; phylum Chordata; class Amphibia; order Anura; family Aromobatidae; genus Anomaloglossus; species Anomaloglossus baeobatrachus. Next base: position 541,044,698 of record NC_134355.1, read on the forward strand.
TATAAACTGTACGAACAGTGATACAAAATATCATACATTATATATATATATATATATATATATATATATATATATATATATATATATATATATGTACATAGATATTATCTCTGTCTGTTGGTATATACAGTCCAAATATATTACTGCGAATGTTTTTTCTTTGCTTGATCCATGTACATCATTATGTCCTTTGATGCTGTAGTTACATGACTTTACCCTTGTTATTGTCTTCTGCTAGTGCTGCATCTTCCCTTTTACACAGCTGTTGCCATAGCTACTTCAGCTCCATCCCGTTTTTTCACATGACCGTTAGTTTAGACGCATCAGGTGATCTGCCACGTGATTGCAGAGGTAGTGACATGATTGCACTTCCTGCCTTTTCGGTCAAATGATCATTTACTTATATCATGTATCAGTCGTGTCATCACCCACATGACTGCAAGCGGCTCTCTTATGCTAAGTGAGGGATGGGCTGTACTTCATCAGAATGGCATCTAACGTCATTTCTGTCCTAATGGCTGCCTATGTCCTATATGTAAAAGCCTTCAATTATTTTTTTTCTTTTATTCTGCCACTGTCGTTCAAACACCAAGTCTCTCCGCAACCCTTCTTTATTTATTTAATGTTGTGACAACCTTATCTTGGGTATTCATGTGCAATACTGTGACTATAATAGTGTCATTAAATGTACTTTTTATGTATTATTCTGTATGCTTATCTATTTTATGGTAATAAAATTATACTATTTTATTTTCTGCATCACTTGGCCTTGCACTTCCTTTTTCAGTACATACTTTAGCTGTTTTCCCACCAGAGCAGACACGTCTTAAATGAATGATCAGTGGAAGTTTTCTAGGGATTCCAAGAAAGCAGTCACTGTTTAGTTTAGTGAATGAGCATAATATAAATATCATAGGACGCTCGGTCACTAGCAGACAGATATACACTATTCACATGTTTCATGCATATATTCAGCAACAGTTATTTAATGGTCCAAAGAATGTAGATTCCCTGAGCACATTTACTGGCCATTTCAGTGGATAAGCCAAATGGATACAGCTATTGACTGTCACTCAGCTGTTTCCATATCTCTCTTTACTATAAAAAATCTCAGCCCTGCTCTTCCATCCTCTGGCAGAGACTGAGCAACATGTACCAGGTCTTTTCACCATTAAGGGTATATCCAGGACTTTACAAAAAAATAAATGTGCATAAGCACTAACAGGTAGGTAGTTGCCGCCAACTGCCTGTTGTGCCTGCTCCTGCTGATGATTATTCAGCTTCTGCTAACGCCGCTGCAACAGAGCAGCATCCTGTTATTTGCTCTGTTCTGTAGATGAGCGTCAATGCTCATGTCATGCTTCCCCAGTTCGGCGCCCTTTTATCTTGTCCTTCACTTTGGTCTCTTGACATAACAGACCATTATGGGTAGCCAGATGCAGAGCCTGCTTATTGGTTTATAACTCCAAGGGAACAACATTTAACCCCCTTAACACTAGAACTACTGGACTCGTGACACCTATATAGAAATACATGGTGCAAAGTAGTCAAAATGACTACCTCAGTAGTTCTAGTGTTAAATGTTTACGAGAGCCTTTTAAAGTTAAGTCCCTAAGTTGCAAAGTTTTCCCTGGACACATCCCACTCTAGAATATTGAGTATAGGGAATATTTCTTCATTCTTATTGCCAGGCTGTACAATCAATGGCAACTCATCAGCCACAGCTTTTGACAAGATATTTATTGTTCTAACCTGGTAATCAGCCGGGCTATCAGGTAATCCCACTTTCCCCCACAAATCTCAAAACAAAGGAAAATCATGACCAACAATTATAGGTTGGGATAAGTATTTGACTACACCCACTTGCTGGGTTACAGAATCACAGTCTATGTCATTGTCAACCTGGGCCACAGAAATGTTCTTAGTATTTCCATGAATACATCTGATCTTACCACCTTCCCAGTGACTGAGGGACTGATACATGTGGAAGTGTGGCACTTACCAGGGTCACCAAACTCTCTGAATCCAGAAATCCTTTTACTAGGCCAACATTTAGAGTTATCAAGCATACCTGAGGCCCTCGACAGGATGAGCAACAGTGCAGCAGGATAGGTGAACTAAGAGTAGTGCCAGCCTACAGAGCAGTCCATCAGCTGTGAAGTCAAGAGACAATTGGCTAATGTATGACCCAGGCCAGCATGATACCTACAAGACAATGTTACCAGATGTACCATTTGTACCTGGCTCTGACCCCTCCTGGGCCTTGGGTGCCCCTCAGACTTTATTGTGGACCTCTTCCCTTGGGTATCTCTGAAAATGTAACGCAGGCTCTATTTACTGTCCAGAAAGTTTTCAGCAGCCAAGTATCTTTCCCTAGGTTTTTAGCATTCTGGCAAACTTCCTGGGCAATCCAATTTTGTAAGGACTTAAGTAGTGAGTGTAAAAATTTGTCCACCACCACTCTCCATCATCTGTGCCGAGAAGCATGTGTCAGGCTGAAGCCATTATTTTTTCCAGATGTAACAGGTCACACATCTGGGATTGGGGAGGCTCTTGCCTTTGGCAATAGGTTCAATGTTTGTGTTAACAAACTAAGCAATTTAAAAAGCCACTCCTATTTAATGCCACACCCATTTTTGAAGCCATGCCCATTTTCACACACTTTCCTCAACCACAAAATACAAGTACTCATAACTAAAAGGGAAAGAACTTTACTACTTTTACCCTACCTATTACTTGATGTGCAGTCTCAATGCCTCCTTCCAGATCCATGTTGTTCTAGTAACTGTCAGTCACTTCTTAGTATACTGAATAGTACTGAATGAATTTTGTACATGTTTTGAAAATTTGAAAAATTAAACTCTGCTCAACTTGGAAAAGATTACTTCCTGTCCATCTGTCACCTCAACTGTCTGCTGCACATAACACCTAGCCTCGGCAGCTACAGGTTAAATATGTGTGGTATACTGCCACTTCAAGACCAGATCACATAATACCACCACATACCAACTGAATAATTGCACATACAAGGGAGAAATATCGCCACATGACTAGACCACATACTAAACCACATAGTAACCAAATAAAAGCACATGCAAGGGACATATACCGTCACACCAAGATCAGACTGCATTTTACCACCAGATAATACTATGTACAAGGGAAAAATACTGCCATATCATGACCAGCACACATATGGCCACCACATATTGACTGAAAAACATCACATACAAGGGACAAATCACGCAACTCCATTACCAGACAACATATTATTACCAAATAATGACCAAATAATATTGCATACAAGGTACAAATACCACCACACCATAACTAGACCACATATTACCACCATACAGTGACCAAATACTACAATACTATTCATTAAGAAAACCCACAATACTAATAATACTAATATTAACATCAGTGCCATTATACACAGGAGCTCTGTATATAGTTTATAGTGTAATGTACAATTAATACACTGACTTACCATTGATGTCTCTAGGTGAAGTTGCTTATCTTTGCCTTTCTTCTTCCAGTGCAGACTACTATCACTTTGTCTTAGGCCCCCTTCACACATCCGTAAAAAAAACGATCCGTTTTTTCACGTACGTGTTAAAGGGGTGGTTTGCTCCCCGTGTGCCATGTTTGTGACACATTCCTGTTCGCCGTGTGTTATATGTAATAACACACCGAGAACGGAAAGCCCCGCCTTACCTGTTTCTTCCGGAGCTGTCTGTGGTGCTGAATGACAGCGTCCAGCACAGGCCAAACCCCACTGACGCTGCTTCTGGCCCCCAGTAAAGAAGATGCGTTGTTCAAATTCACTGGGGGTCGGATGCAGGTGACAGCCGCGGCAGAGACTGCAGGTATGGTGGAGGTGAGTATGTGTTTTTTTATTTTTTACAATGACACATGTGTTTCTCCGGCGCGTGTCACGCGCATCCACACTACATCCATGTGGTACGTGTGCGGGCCCGTGCTGCCGGAGAAACACGGACATGCATCCATGTGGAGCACACGGAACACGTCTGCTCCACACTCAGGCACGGGCCACTGGCAGAACACGTGCATGCACATATACCCATTGATGTTAATGGGTATACGTGTGCCCGTGTCTCCGGTACATACGGGCACGGACCTAGCACGGACAGGAGACACGTGCGTGTGAAGGGGGCCTTACAAGAACTCGACTCTGAAGAAAATAATACAGACATGTATATCTAATCATTTCTAGAGGACATTCCTTACTTTTTCCCACATCTATACTTCACCAGATGAAGAAAAATAGCGACAGAGCATCCCTGCACATTAACAGGATCTCACTTTCCCCACCCCCCCATTGAAAACAGTATCCTGAAAATTAAAATATATGAGATGTCAACATGAACTATCTGTCCACATTTGAATGAAATTAAATGCTACGGCAGGAGACCCATGATGATCTCACTACTTACACAGCCATAAAAAAGCTAGACTGCAGGTTGCAAAATTGTACGCAAGTCAAAATCCTTCTGGGAAAGCATCTTGTGGACAGATGAGATAAAGGGGGCTTTACACACTGCGATATCGCTAACGATTTATTGTCGGGGTCACGGTGTTTGTGACGCACATCCGGTGTCGTTAGCGACATCGCAGTGTGTAACACGTACAAGCGACCTACAACGATCGCAAAAGTGGTAAGAATCGTTGGTTTTGGAGAGGTTGTCCAAACACCAAATATCGTTGTCTGGTGAGTAACGAGGTTGTTTGTCATTCCTGCGGCAGCACACATCGCTGTGTGTGACACCGCAGAAGCGACAAACATCTCCTTACCTGCCTCCACCGGCAATGCGGAAGGAAGGAGGTGGGCGGGATGTTACGTTCTGCTCATCTCCACCCCTCCGCTTCTATTGGACAGCTGCCATGTGACGTCGCTGTGATGCCGCACAACCCGCCCCCTTAGAAAGGAGGTGGATCGCCGGCCAGAGCGAAGTCGCTAGGCAGATAAGTCCGTGTGACGGGTCCAAGCGATGTTGTGCGCCACGGGCAGCAATTTGCCCGTGGCGCACAACCGACAGGGGTGGGTACGCTTGCTAGCGTTATCGGTACCGATATCGCAGCATGTAAAGCCCCCTTAAGATACAGATTTTTGGTAAAGCACATGATTCTACTGTTTACTGATAATGAAATGAGGTCTACAAAGAAAAGGACACAGTATATATTGTCAAATATGGTGGAGGTTCAACGGTGTTTGGGATTGTTTTGCCACCTCTGGCACTCAGTGCCTTGACTGTGTGGGAGGCATCATGAAGTCTGAAGATTACCAAAGGATATTGTGCTGAGTGTCAGAAAGCTGATTTTGTGTCCTAGGTCACAGGTCTCCCAGCAAGGCAATGACTATAAACATACTTTATGAAGCCCCAGAAATGGATGGAAACAAAGTGCTGGAGAGTTTTGAAGTGGCCAGCAATGAATCAGAATCTAAAACCAATTGAACACATGTGGAGAGATCTTAAAATAGCTGTTTGGAGAAGGCACCCTTGAAATATTAGAGACCTGGAGCAGTTTACTAAAGAAGTGTGATCCAAAATTAAAGTTAAGAGATTAAGAAGCTTGCTGGCTATAGGAAGTGATTGATTGCAGTTATTTATTCTAAAGGGTGTGCAACCAATTATCAAGTTTAAAGTACCAACAATATTGCCGACACATTTTTGGAGATTTGTACAAAATTATGACCAATTTACCATTTTTCCTTTTATTTGTGTTGTTGCAATACGCACAAAGAAAATAAACATATATAACAAAACATTTAATTGCAATATTTTTCTCCGATACTTTCAAGGGTGCTAACACTTTCAGCCATGACTATATGTCTCCCATCAATATATATATATATATATATATATATATATATATATTTTTTTTTTTTTTACAGTACAGACCAAAAGTTTGGACACACCTTCTCGTTCAAAGAGTTTTCTTTATTTTCATGACTCTGAAAGTAGTAGATTCACATTAAAGGCATCAAAACTATGAATTAACACATGTGGAATTAAATACTTACAAAAAAAGTGTGAAACAGCTGAAAATATGTCTTATATTCTAGCTTCTTCGAAGTAGCCACCTTTTGCTTTGATTACTGCTTTGCACACTCTTGACATTCTCTTGATGAGCTTTAAGAAGTAGTCACTGGAAATTGTCTTCCAACAGTCTTGAAGGAGTTCCCAGAGATGCTTAGCACTTGTTTGCCTTTTTGCCTTCACTCTGCGGTTCAGCTCACCACAACTCCATCACTCTCCTTCTTAAGCGGGCTTTACACACAGCGACATTGCTAGTGATTTCTCTGGTGAAAGCACCCGCCCCCGTCGGTTGTGCGTCACGGGCAAATCATTGCCTGTGGCGCACAACATCGCTTACACCCGTCACACACACTTACCTGCCTACCGACGTCACTGTGGCCAGCAAACCCCCTCCTTTCTATGGGGGGCAGTTCATTCGGTGTCACAACGGCGTCACTAAGCGGCCGCCCAATAGAAGCGTAGGGGCGGAGATGAGCGGCTGTAACATCCCGCTCACCTCCTTCCTTCCTCATTGGTGCCGGCCACAGGTACGATGTCGTTCCTGCGGTGTCACACATCGCAATGTGTGCTGCCGCAGGAACGATGATCAACCTGCATCCTGCAACAGCAACGATAATCGTGATAGGAATGAGTGGACAACGATCAATGATTTGGTAAGTAATTTTGATCGTTAACAAGTTGTTCCTGCGTTTCACACGCAACGACGTCGCTAACGAAGCCGGATGTGAGTCACGAATTCTGTGACCCCAACGACATCTCGTTAGCGATGTCGTTGCGTGTAAAGCCTGCTTTAGTCAAATAGGCCTTACACAGCCTGGAGGTGTGTTTGGGGTCATTGTCCTGTTGAAAAATAAATAATGGTCCAACGAAACACAAACCGGATGGAATAGCATGCCACTACAAGATGCTATGGTAGCCATGCTGGTTCAGTATGCCTTCAATTTTGAATAAATCCCCAACAGTGTCACCAGCAAAGCACCCCCACACCATCACACCTCCTACTCCATGCTTCACAGTGGGAACCAGGCATGTAGCGTCCATCCCTTCACCTTTTCTGCATCGCACAAAGACACGGTGGTTGGATCCAAAGATCTCAAATTTGGACTCATCAGACAAAAGCACAGATTTCCACTGGTCTAATGTCTATTCCTTGTGTTCTTTAGCCCAAACAAGTCTCTTCTGCTTGTTGCCTGTCCTTAGCAGTGGTTTCCTAGCAGCTATTTTACCATGAAAGCCCGCTGCACAAAGTTTCCTCTTAACAGTTGTTCTAGAGATGTGTCTGCTGCTAGAACTCTGTGTGGCATTGACCTGGTCTCTAATCTGAGCTGCTGTTAACCTGCGATTTCTGAGGCTGGTGACTCAGATAAAGTTATCCTCCGCAGCAGAGGTGACTCTTGGTCTTCCTTTCCTGGGGTGGTCCTCATGTGAGCCAGTTTCTTTGTAGCATTTGATGGATTTGCCAGTGCACTTGGGGACACTTTCAAAGTTTTCCCAATTTTTCGGACTGACTGACCTTTATTTCTTAAAGTAATGATGGCCACTTGTTTTTCTTTACTTAACTGTTTTTTTCTTGCCATAATAAAAATTCTAACAGTCTATTCAGTAGGACTGTCAGCTGTGTGTCCACCAGACTTCTGCACAACACAACTGATCGTCCCAACCCCCGTTTATAAGGCAAGAAATCCCACTTATTAGACCTGACAGGGCACACCTGTGAAGTGAAAACCATTTCCGGTGACTACCTCTTGAAGCTCATCAAAAGAATGCCAAGAGTGTGCAAAGCAGTAATCAAAGCAAAAGGTGGCTACTTTGAAGAACCTAAAATATAAGCCAAATTTTCAGTTGTTTCACAATTTTTTGTTAAGTATTCAATTCTACATGTGTTAATTCATAGTTTTAATGCCTTCAAAGTGAATGTACAATTTTCAGAGTTATGAAAATAAAGAAAACTCTTTGAATGAGAAGGTATGTCCAAACTTTTGGTCTGTACTGTATATATATATATATATATATATATATATATATATATATATATATATCAGAAAAAAAAGGAAAGCCAGCACTGCCTGAAAGTGGCATGCAACAAATAAAAAGTGTAAATTCACCACATCATTCTAACTGTACTATAATTCAAAATGAGATTTTTAGCAAACAATTGATCAATTTTTTGAGCCACCCCTGCCACGTCACGGCAAATCTCAATAGGGGGTCCTACTCTATATTTTATATTTTCATGGTTCCAATGTGGCCTCCTAATTACATTAAAGTCAGATCCATATTTAAGCAGCACATATACCTGTAACATTTCAGAATCGATTCCATGTTGAAAAGAGAGGCAACTGTGAATAATAGCAGCCCAGGCCCAGCATGTGCAGGAGATGCCACACACCAGTACAATGTCAGAACTGACCTTCACAGTGCCTGACCAGCCATGAATGAAGGCAGAACAGGCCCAAGTAAATGGTGCCTAATTAACAATGCCTGTGGAAAAGAGTGAGGGGGCTGAATGTGAACAGCCACCAAAAATAATTTTGATAGAAAAAGAAGGAATTTGCAAATCTCAGCAGGTGTGCATGGCATGGTTTACTTTTGTTTTAAAAAAGCAGATCACAGACATGGCACTAAACTAATGTAATTTCAAATGGCAACTTTCTGGCTTTAATAAAACACTTAAAAAAAAACCTGAAAACATAATGTGTTAGCCAGTAACGGTTACTTTTCAAGACCAAACAGGGGGAAAAATTGTGGAATCACTTAATTATGAGTAAAAATTATGGATTCACCCTGTAAATTTTCATTCCCAAAAATAACATCTGCATCAAATAACATCTGCTCGTTAGTCTGCATCTTAAAAGGAGTGATCACACCTTGGAGAGCTATTGCACCAAGTGGACTGACATGAATCATGGCTCCAACACCAGAAATGTGAATTGAAAAATAGGAGAGGATTATCAAACTCTTAAAAGAGGGTAAATCATCACGCAATGTTGCAAAAGATGTTGGTTATTCAGTCAGCTATCTAAAATCTGGACCAAATACAAACAACATGGGAAGGTTGTTAAAGGCAAACATACTGGTAGACTAAGGAAGACATCAAAGTGTCAAGACAGGAAACTTAAAGCAATATGTGTCCAAAACAGGAAATGCACAACAAAACAAATGAGAAACCAATGGAAGGAAACTAGAGTCAATGTCTGTGACTGTCTTGTAAGAAACCGCCAAAAGGAAATGGGATTTACATACAGAAAAGCTAAACAATAAAAAGATGACTGCCTGAAGAGAAGATGTAAATTTCCACAGTCATTGATGATATGGGGCTGCATGTCAGGTAAAGGCACTTGGGCGATAGCTGTCATTACATCTTCAATAAATGCCCAAGTTTATGATCAGACACCCCCATACTTTGCACTGACGAGGGGCAAGCACCCCGAAACACCGTGTCTGCAAATTGGGATTCTGATCTGGCTTATATATCCTGAGTCATATTTCAAAGGATTGTTGAAAATCCACTTGTGACTTTTAGGATCGCTACTTCCAATAGGTGGCGCTGTGCTAGAGTTTGTCTCCTTTACTGGAGAGACAATTTGAATATTTCCCAGAGGGGCATTGCAGCTATAAGTCCCCTTACCTGGCAGCCAGACTGGCTTGCAAAGTCTCCTTAAGGAGAATAGTGTTCCCCCGTGGTCCCCACATAGCTTTCTCATGAGCCAGATCAGACACCCCCATACTTTGCACTGACGAGGGGCAAGCACCCCGAAACACCGTGTCTGCAAATTGGGATTCTGATCTGGCTTATATATCCTGAGTCATATTTCAAAGGATTGTTGAAAATCCACTTGTGACTTTTAGGATCGCTACTTCCAATAGGTGGCGCTGTGCTAGAGTTTGTCTCCTTTACTGGAGAGACAATTTGAATATTTCCCAGAGGGGCATTGCAGCTATAAGTCCCCTTACCTGGCAGCCAGACTGGCTTGCAAAGTCTCCTTAAGGAGAATAGTGTTCCCCCGTGGTCCCCACATAGCTTTCTCATGAGCCAGATCAGACACCCCCATACTTTGCACTGACGAGGGGCAAGCACCCCGAAACACCGTGTCTGCAAATTGGGATTCTGATCTGGCTTATATATCCTGAGTCATATTTCAAAGGATTGTTGAAAATCCACTTGTGACTTTTAGGATCGCTACTTCCAATAGGTGGCGCTGTGCTAGAGTTTGTCTCCTTTACTGGAGAGACAATTCAAGTTTATATAGAAATTTTTAACACTTTTCTTATCCCATCAATTGAAAGGATATTTGGGGATGATGAAATCATTTATCAAGATGATGATGCATCCTGCCATAGAGCAAAAACTGTGAAAATATTCCTTGAAAGAAGACACATAAGGTCAATGACATGGCCTACAAATAGTCCGAATCTCAATCCAATTGAAAATCTTTGGTGGAAGTTGAAGAAAATGGTCCATGACAAGGCTCTTGCAAAGCTGTTCTGGCAACAGCAATCAGAGAAAGTTGGAGCCAGATTGGTGATGAGTACTGTTTGTCACTCATTAAGTCCCTGCCTCAGAGACTGCAAGCTGTTATAAAAGCCAGAGATGGTGCAACAAAACACTAGTGATGTGTTGGAATGTTCTTTTGTTTGTTGTTTCTCATGATTCTATAATTTTTTCCTCATAATTGAGTGATTCCATAATTTTTTCCACTGTTTGGTCTTGAAAACTAACAGTTACTGGCTAGCACTTTATGTTTTCATGATTTCTTTTTTAATGCTTCTTAAAGCCAGAAAGTTGCCATTTGAAATTACTTTAGTTTTGTGCCATGTCTGTGATCTGGTAGGGGGGGTCCTACTCTATATTTTATATTTTCATTGTGCCATGCGGCCTTCTAATTATTTTAAAAGCATAAAAATAAAAATGGTAGCAATGAAAACATTACCTTGTCCCACAAAAAACAAGCAGTAGTACAGCCCAGTCATGCAAAAAAAAAAAAAAAAGCAATAGCTATCAGAATAAAGCAATTCAAAGATTATTTTCTTTGCTATAAAATAGTTTTATGGCATAAAAGCATTTGGTGATGCAACAAATTTTTATTTAGTAAAAAACGTTGTTTAGTGTACTAGTAGTCAACCTTAAAAAAAAAGAATATAAACTTGGTATCACTGTAATCATACTGACCTAGGGAATAAGGCCACCCCATCAGATATACCACACTGTGACAGCGTAAAAAAATAATAAAGACAATTCTTCAACTACTGTTCATTTGTTCACTCTGTCTCTCAAAGATTGCAATATGGCACTTTTCACATTTTCCAGCGGTTTACACTGAGCAATTAAACTGGAGATTATGTGTAAATCTGTTAAAAACATGATTCAGATGAAATTCCCAAAGAAAATTCACTGTATTGAGGCAGAGGGAGGGACTTTGAACTCCCTTAGGACCTGTGATCCAGCAGTGTCCATCTTTTTAGACGTGCACAAAAGTCACCAACACTTTTGTTCACCTTTGAAAAGACGGACATTACGGCTCAGAGTCCAAAAAGAGTCCGAAGTAACTTTGCTTTTTTATTAGTGAATGAATCTGTCAGGGGTTTCACCTGAATCATGTAATTCAGAGATGTAAATTGGAACCTGGATTTAGGTCCATCATCTGTTAACAGAAATATAGGGGACTTCAAAATTATTGGTACCACAAAGGCTCTGGAAAAACACTCCCAAATCCAAATGTCCCCTTCCCATCTGAGCCCCACAATGTTCCTAAATTACAGTTAATGTCCACATGTTTGGACATATTGTAGTAAGGGGAAGCCATTTAATTTATGGGGTGCAGGTTTCCAGAAGCACGAGCTGAACACAATGTACGATACTTGAATGTAATGGGCACAGCAAGGTTGCGATTTTACATTTTGAAACATTCACTGCGTTTGACTCCATAACTGTTTTCCAAAGATTAAATCATCACTACACCATAACCTCCGAGAGTAATTGCCAAAATGTGGTCACTTGAGGAGGTTTCTGTTGTTCTGGCACTTAAGAGCTCTGCATATGGAGTCTGCGAACTATTCTAGGAAAATCTGAACTCCAAAATTCAAATGCTGCTCCTTCCCTCCCAAAACCTGTGGTGCAGCCAGAAAGTACTGTGCATTTACACGTGGGGTATTGCCACGTTGAAGAGAAATTGTGTGAAATATTTTAGGGTCTTTTTTACCTATTCTCCTTCTGAAAATTGGAAATCTGGGTTAAAAGAAATTTTAGTGGTAAAAATGTAATTATTGTGTCTGCACTTCCCAATAGTATACAATTTTCTGACTCACCTGTAGTGTCAATATGCTCACTGCACTCCTAGATGAATTCATTGAGGGGTGCACCTTGTAAAATGGGGTCACTTGTGGGAGATTTCTGCTGTTCTGGCACCTCATGGGCTTTTCCAATGTGACATGGCACCACCAAACCATTCCAACTAAATCTAAACTCAAATCTGGCACTTGTACTGTGCCTCAAAAGTTGCTTTTGACTACATATGAGGTATTGGTATACTCAGGAGAGATTGCACAACAATTTCGTTGGTCCTGTTACTAAAGTAAAAATGAAAAATTTGAGGGTAAAGCAAAATTTTTGTGGTTAAAAATGTACTTTTTCATTTTCATGGCTCAACGTTTTAAAATTCTCTGAAACACCTGAGAATTCAAAATGCTCACCAAACATCTAGATAAATTCCTTGAGGGGTCTAGTTTCCAAAATAGGGTCACTTGTGGGGAACCTCCTCTTTTTAACCCCTTCACGACCTTTGACGGATCTAGCCGTCATGGTGCCCTGGTACTTAAAGACCCATGACAGCTAGATCCGTCATGGCGAAATTGCGGCCCCGGAGCACCGGGGAGTGAAATTTGTTTAATTAAATGGTAGATTCGGGAAGGAGGGGACCTCTGCCTGACCTCAGGAGGGGTGGTGCCTCCTCCCCGAACCTACAGAGGCTGTGATTGGCTGACAAACGCCGCTCAGTCAATTACAGTCACTGTAATGTGTCAGCCATTGAAAATGGCTGACACATTGAAATCCAGCCATAATCAGTGCTGCTGTAGCACTGATGACTGGCTGGAGCTGGGTGAACTTTGTTTCACCCGCCCCCAGCTCTGATTGGAGAGACCGGCCTTGTGACCGATCTCTCCCAATCACTGTGGATCTTGTGCCGGTGACCTGTAAGCTGATGAGAGCGGTCGCTGTATGTGCCCATCAGTAAGTTATAGCCCCCCCGATCCACCGCTGCTGCCCGCCGATCCACCGCTGCTGCCCGCCGATCCACCGCTGCTCCCCGCCACGCCGCTGTTCCCGCCACTGTCCCTGCCCGCCACGCCGCTGTCCCTGCCCGCCACGCCGCTGTCCCTGCCCGCCACGCCGCTATTCCCACCTCTGTCCCTGCCCGCCACGCCGCTATTCCCGCCTCTGTCCCTGCCCGCCACGCCGCTATTCCCGCCACTGTCCCTGCCCGCCACGCCGCTTTACACGCCGCTGTCCCCGCCGCCACCGTCCCCTTTCAGTCGCACCCACCTTTTTCAGCCGCCGCTGCACCCGATCCGGCCGCCGCCTCCATCGGCTGCCACTGCACCTAATCGGCTGCCGCCTTCCATGTGCTGCCTCCCCTCCCCCCCTCCATGTGCTGCCTCCCCTCCATGTGCTGCCTCCCTCCTCCCCCTCTCTCCATGTGCTGCTGCTTCCGCCCTCCCCCTCTCCTCCATGTGCTGCCTCCTCTCCCCCCTCCATGTGCTGCCTCCTCTCCCCCCCCCTCCATGTGCTGCCTCCTCTCCCCCCCTCCCTCCTCTCCCCCCCCTCCCTCCATGTGCTGCCTCCCCTCCATGTGCTGCTTCCCCCCTCCCCCTCTCTCCATGTGCTGCCTCCTCTCCCCCCCCCTCCCTCCATGTGCTGCCTCCTCTCCCCCCCCTCCATGTGCTGCCTCCTCTCCCCCCCTCCCCCTCCCTCCATGTGCTGCCTCCCCCCTCCCCCTCCCTCCATGTGCTGCCTCCCCCTCCCCCTCCCTCCATGTGCTGCCTGCCCCCCTCCCCCTCCCTCCATGTGCTGCCTCCCCCCTCCCCCTCCCTCCATGTGCTGCCCCCCCCTCCCTCCCTCCATGTGCTGCCTCCCCCCCCCTCCCTCCCTCCATGTGCTGCCTCCCCCCCCTCCCTCCCTCCATGTGCTGCCTCCCCCCCCTCCCTCCCTCCATGTGCTGCCTTCCCCCCCTCCATGTGCCATCACTCTCTCCCATCAGACTCTGCCCCCCTCCCTGATCTGCTGCCTGCTCTCTCCCATCCTTTTCACCCTCCTTCATCTGCTGCCTTTTCTGTCTGCTGTGATCCTGCTGCCTAGATCCATCCTGTAAGGTAGCTATCCCCAATCTCACCTCCCACCCCCCATCCTCCGCCGCTCCTCCATCCGCTGCGCCCTTTCCCATCCTCCATCCGCTTCGCCTTTTCTCATCTGCCGCTCCTCCATCCGCTTCGCCTTTTCTCTTCTGCCGCTCCTCCATCCGCTTCGCCTTTTCTCATCTGCCGCTCCTCCATCCGCTGCGCCTTTTCTCATCTGCCGCTCCTCCATCCGCTGCGCCTTTTCTCATCTGCCGCTCCTCCATCCGCTGCGCCTTTTCTCATCTGCCGCTCCTCCATCCGCTGCGCCTTTTCTCATCTGCCGCTCCTCCATCCGCTGCGCCTTTTCTCATCTGCCGCTCCTCCATCCGCTGCGCCTTTTCTCATCTGCCGCTCCTCCATCCGCTGCGCCTTTTCTCATCTGCCGCTCCTCCATCCGCTGTGCCTTTTCTCATCTGCCGCTCCTCCATCCGCTGCGCCTTTTCTCATCTGCCGCTCCTCCATCCGCTGCGCCTTTTCCCATCCTCTGCCGCTCCTCCATCCGCTGCGCCTTTTCTCATTTGCCGCTCCTCCATCCGCTGCGCCTTTTCTCATCTGCCGCTCCTCCATCCGCTGCGCCTTTTCCCATCCTCTGCCGCTCCTCCATCCGCTGCGCCTTTTCCCATCCTCTGCCGCTCCTCCATCCGCTGCGCCTTTTCCCAGCTACCATCCGCTGCGCCCTTTCTCATCTGCCGCCCCTCCATCCGCTGCCGCGCCCTCTTGCATCGCATTATCCAGCGCAGTTGCTCACTTCCAGACTGCAGTGGATGATGCGATGCGAGACTCGTGCATTACTCTCACGTTTGGCACTGGTCTTAGTGGCAGGCGCTCATTTTTTTTTTTTTTTTACTGATGTCTGTATTTTTTATTTCGCCAAACTAATTTTTTTTGTATGGGGGGCGTCTAGTTTCCAAAATGGGATCACATGTGGGGGAGCTCCATTGTTTAGGCACCTCAGGGGGTCTCCAAACGCAACATGGTGTCCGCTAATAATTCCAACCAATTTTGCTGTGAAATGGCGCTCCTTGCCTTCCGAGTCCTGCCGTGCGCCCAAACATTTGATTTCCACCACATATGGGGTATCTGCGTACTCAGGAGAAATTGCACAATACATTTTATGGTGCATTTTTTCCTGATACCCTTGTGGAAAAAAAAGCTACCTGTTTGAAAACACAATTTTGTGGTAAAAAAAAGAATAAAATATTTTCACGGCTGAACATTACAAACGTTTGTGAAGCCTCCAGGGGTTCAAAGTGCTCACTAAACAGCTAAATAAATTCCATGAGGGGTCTAGTTTCCAAAATGGGGTCAATTGTGGGGGAGCTCCATTGTTTAGGCACTTCAGGGGGGTCTGCAAACGCAACATGGCGTCCGCTAATAATTCCAACCAATTTTGCTGTGAAATGGCGCTCCTTGCCTTCCGAGTCCTGCCGTGCGCCCAAACATTTGATTTCCACCACATATGGGGTATCTGCGTACTCAGGAGAAAATGCACAATACATTTTATGGTGCATTTTTTCCTGATACCCTTGTGATAAAAAAAAGCTATCTGGTTGAAGCAACAGTTTTGTGGTAAAAAATTTTTTTTTTTCTTTTCACGGCTCAACGTTATAAACTTCTGTGAAGCCCCCAGGGGTTCAAAGTGCACATCAAACATCTAGAAAAAATATTTGAGGGCTCTAGTTTCCAAAATGGGGTCACTTATGGGGGAGCTCCATTGTTTAGGCACCTCGGGGAGTCTTCAAACCCGACATGGCGTCCGTTAATGAGTGCAACTAATTTTGCACTCAAAAATTCAAATGGCGCTCCTTGCCTTCCGAGTCCTGCTGTGTGCCCAAACATTTGATTACCACCACATATGGGGTATCTGCGTACTCAGGAGAAAATGCACAATACATTTTATGGTGCATTTTTTCCTGATACCCTTGTGATAAAAAAAGCTACCTGGTTGAAGCAACAGTTTTGTGGTAAAAAATATTTTTTTCTTTTCACAGCTCAACGTTATAAACTTCTGTGAAGCCCCCAGGGGTTCAAAGTGCACATCAAACATCTAGAAAAAATATTTGAGGGCTCTAGTTTCCAAAATGGGGTCATTTGTGGGGGAGCTCCATTGTTTAGGCACCTCAGGGAGTCTTCAAACCCGACATGGTGTCCGCTAATGAGTGCAGCTAATTTTGCACTCAAAAATTCAAATGGCGCTCCTTGCCTTCCGAGTCCTGCTGTGTGCCCAAACATTTGATTACCACCACATATGGGGTATCTGCGTACTCAGGAGAAAATGCACAATACATTTTATGATGCATTTTTCCTGATACCCTTGTGAAAATACTAATTTTTATGGCTAAAGTAACATTTTTGTGTTAAAAAAGTAAAATTTTCATTTTTTCGTCTACATTGCTTTGGTTGCTGTGAAGCTCCTAAAGGGTTAATAAACTTCTTGGATGTGGTTTTGAGCAGAGTGAGGGGTGCAGATTTTAGAATTGGGTCACTTTTGGGTATTTTCTGTCGCCTAGGTTTCTCAAATCACTCCAAATGTGGTGTGGTACCTAAAAAATTTTTTTTTGTAAATTTTGTTGGAAAAATGAGAAATTGGTGATGAACTTTGAACCCTTCTAACTTCCTAACGGAATTTTTTTTTTTTTTCAAAAATTGCGCTGGTGTAAAGTAGACAAGTGGGAAATGTTATTTAGTAACTATTTTGTGTGACATATCTCTCAGATTTATGGGCATAAAATTTCAAATTTTGAAAATTGCAAAGTTTTCAAAATTTTCGCCAAATTTCCGAAATTTTCACAAATAAACGCAAAACATATCGGCCTAAATTTACCACTGACATGAAGTACAATATGTCACGAAAAAACAATCTCAGAATCGCCAGGATCCGTTGAAGCGTTCCAGAGTTATAACCTGTCAAAGTGACACTGGTCAGAATTGCAAAAAATGGCCGGGTCTTTAAGGTGAAAACAGGCTGGGGGCTGAAGGGGTTAAGCACATCAGGGGCTCTCCAAATGCCACATGGTGTCCGTTAATTATTCCAACCAATTTTGCATTCAAAAAGTTAAATGGCACTCCTTCTCTTCCAAGGTAGTTTTCTACCTCATATTGGGTACTCAGGGCTAAAATAACATTTTTGTGTGGAAAAAGTAAACATTTCATTTTTTTTCCTTCCTTTGTTCCTATGAAGCATCTAAAGGGTAAATAAACTTCTTGGATGCAGTTTTCAACAGCTTGAGGGGTGCAGTTTTTAGAATAGTGTCGCTTGGGGTATTTTCTGTCATCTAATACTCACAAAATAACTTCAAATGTGATGTTCCTAAAAATAGTTTTTATTGGAAAAATTAGAAATTGCTGATAAATTCTGATACAAGTAAAATATATCTTTGTACCGTGTTAGCCAGTAGAGATAAAAAAATTGTTTAAAAGAACAGAGAGTCCTCAGTGGTTGATACCTTTTAATGGCTAACTGAAAAGATGGTAATAATTGCAAGCTTTCAAGACTACTCAGGTCTCTTCATCAGGCATGGTATAACCCAATATAGGGCTCTACCAATCGGAGCATATTGATAGAAGTCTTGTTGAGCTTCACAAAGGTGCCGTTGAAGATCTGACGCAGGCGGAGGAGTTGCAATACTTTACGGACCTTTGGGCTGACACCATTGATACCGCGAATTCTGATGACAAAAGCCAATTTGGGCTCGGCAGGGACATAGTAGTTTCCAGCTTTCCGGGCCATTCTTGCCATACGCAGCTCCCGCCTGTACATCTGCCGGTACTCCTTGTAGTAGTTCTCTGCCCTCTTGTAGATGATCTTCCTTTTTTGCTTACGGACCTTTTTATCCTTCAGGACCTTCTTGATCCTTTTGGCCTTGGCGACCGCAAAGGCCTTGCGTTTTTTCACAAGGCTTTCTGGAACGGATGGCAACTTTTTTCCTTCTGTCCCCGCCATCTTCACCACCGGAAAAGAGGTGTGTTATACCATGCCTGATGAAGAGACCTGAGTAGTCTCGAAAGCTTGCAATTATTACCATCTTTTCAGTTAGCCATTAAAAGGTATCAACCACTGAGGACTCTCTGTTCTTTTAAACAATTTTTTGATAAATTCTGATTCTTTTGAACCCTTCTAACGTCCTAACAAAAAAATTGATGTTTCAAAAATTGTGCTGATGTCAAGTAGATATGTCTAAAATATTAATTATTAACTATTTTGTGTGAGATAATTCTGTGGTTTAAGAGCATAAAAATTCAAATTGGGAAATTTTCAACATTGTCGCAAAATTTCTGACATTTTCACAAATAAACACAAAAATATCATACTAAATTTATCTGTATCATATAGTACAATATCTTTCAAAAAATATTTCAGCATCACCGGGATGAAGTATTCCAAAGTTATTATATCATATATTGACACTGGTCAGAATTGAAAACTAATGCCCCATCATTAAGGTGAAAATGAGTTTCGGGGATAAAGAGGTTCAAGGGACGTCTACAACTGATACATGCTTCTAAAACCATAAACTGCATGTATCAGATACTGATGCTGTAATTTCAGTGAAGTATGTTTTATACTGAAACACTTCAGCATTTCAAAACTCTACATACAGTTTGGAAAAAAAGTATTTAGTCAGCCACGAATTGTGCAAGTTCTCCCAATAAAAAGATGAGAGAGGCCTGTAATTTACATCATAGGTAGACCACAAATATGAGAGACAAAATGAGAAAACAAATCCAGAAAATCAGCTTGTCTGATTATTTTGGAAAATTATGGTGGAAAATAAGTATTTGGTCAATAACATAAGTTAATCTCAATATTTTGTTATATATCCTTTCTTGGCAATGACAAAGGTCAAACATTTTCTGTAAGTCTTCATAAGGTTGGCATACACTGTTCGTTTTATGTTTGTCCATTCCTCCATGCAGATCCCTTCTAGAGCAGTGATGTTTTGGGCCTGTAACTGGGCAACACACTTTCAACTCTCGCCAAAGATTTTCAATGGGGTTGAGATCTGGAGACTGGCTAGGCCACTCCAGGACCTTCATATGCTTCTTACAAAGCCACTGCTTCATTGCCCTGGCATTGTGCTGGGGATCATTATCGAGCTGAAAGACCCAGCCACGTTTCATCTTCAATGCCCTTGCTGATGGAAGAAGGTTTGCACTCAAAATCTCACAATAAATGGCCCCATTGATTCATTCATGTATATGGATCAGTCATCCTGGTCTCTTTGGAGAAAAGAGCCTCAAAGCATGATGTTGCCACCCCCATGCTTAACAGTAGGTATGGTGTTTTTGCATGCAACTTAGCATCCTGTCTCCTCCAAACACGATGAGTTGTGTTTCTACCAAACAGTTCAACTTTGGTTTCATCAGACCATATGACATTCTCCCAATACTCTTCTGGATAATCCAAATGCTCTCTAGCAAACTTCAGATGGACCAGGACATATACTGGCTTAAGCAGGGGAACACGTCTGGCACTGCAGGATCTGAGTCCCAGGCGGCGTAGTGTGTTACTGATGGTAGCTTTTGTTACAGTGGTTCCAGCTCTTTTCAGGTAATTGACTAGATCCTCCAATGTGGTTCTGGGATTTTTGCTCCTGTTCTTGTGATCATTTTGACCTCACAGGGTAAGATCTTGCATGGAACCCCTGACAAAGGGAGATTATCAGTGGTCTTGTATATATTCCCTTTTCTTATTATTGCTCCCAAAGTTAATTTAATCACACCAAGCTGCTTGCCAATTGCAGATTCAGTCTTCCCAACCTGGTGCAGGGCTACAATTTTGTTTCTGGTGTCCTTTGACAGTTCTTTGGTCTTCACAATAGTGGAGTTTGGAGTGTGACTGTTTAGCCAGAATCACACTTGCTTGTGCCTCGCGTGTAACTCGCGCGAGTCTCTCATGGTAGAACCCGGCATGGCCGCACACTCTCCTGACAGGAGCGTGTCGGTTGCATGTATCTCTATGCAGCTCAGATGCTCCTGTATGCATAGTGTGCGGCCATGCCGGGTTCTACCATGAGAGACTCACGCGAGTTACACGCGATGCACTAGCAAGTGTGATTCTGGCCTTTGAAGTTGTTGACAGGTGTCTTTTATACTGATAACAATTTCAAACAGGTGCCATTACTACAATTAATGAGTGGAGGACAGAGGATCCTCTTAAAAAAGAAGTTACAGGTCTGTGAGAGCCAGAAATCTTGCATGATTTTAATGACTTAATACTTATTTTCCACCAGAATTCATAAAAAAAAATGTTGCCAAATCAGGCAAGGGGATTTTCTGGATTTGTTTTCTCATTTTGTCTCTCATAGTTTTGGTCTACCCGTGATGTTAATTACAGGCCTCTCTCATCATTTTAGTGTGAGTACTTGCACAATTTGTGGCTGACTAAATACTTTTTTTCCACAAAGTATAAAGAGAACTTGTAATCAAGATTTTATGCCACAAAAAGAGATGTGCGAACCTGAATTGTAAAGTTCGAGGTTCGTATAGACACCAATCCATGTCCAAGTTTGGCTACTGTTTGCATATTAATAAAGTTTGTAGAAAGGCTGCAGCGCAGCCAATCAACAAGCTTAAAGGCCCCGTCACACGCAGTGACGTATCTAACTATATATCGCCGGGGTCATGGATTTCGTGACGCACATCCGGCATTGTTAGCGACGTTGTTGCGTGTGAAAGCAAGGAACGACGGTTAATGATGGAAAATACTCACCTTATCGTCCATCGTTGACACGTAGTTCTGTTTTAAAAAATTGTTGATTGTGGAGGATGCAGGTTGTTCATCGTTCCCGAGGCAGCACACATCGCTACGTGTGACACCTCGGGAATGACAAGCTACAGCTTACCTGCGGCCGCCGGGAATGCGGAAGGAAGGAGGTGGGTGGGATGTTACATCCCGCTCATCTCCGCCCCTCTGCTTCTATTAAGCGGCCGCTTAGTGACACCGCTGTGATGCCGCACTAACCACCCCCTTAGAAAGGAGGCGGTTGGCCGGCAACAGCAACATCGGTAGGCAGGTAAGTCCGTGTGACGGCTCCTAACGATATTGTGCACCATGGCCAGCGATTTGCCCGTGACGCACAAACGACGGGGGTGGGTGATGTCACCAGCGATATCGCTGCGTGTAACACCCCCTTTAGGCTATGCCCACAGGGAGCGTTAAGGTTTGCCAAAAAAAATGCACCCTCTGGCAGACTTTTGACAAATAACCACTGTGTTTGACAAAAAAAACGGTAAAAATGCATGCATTTTGTATGCGTTTTCAATGAGTTTTCCCTGCGTTTCGGCTGCATTTTGGACAGTGCATTTTTAAAGGAGAAATAAAATATGATAGGATTTGATAGATAGCTAGAATACATAGATAGATAGAGGGATAGATAGAAAAAATAGAATAGATAGCATGACTGCCCGCAGACAGAGACAGAGCCATGCGATGAGAATGAACTAGGGTGAACCTCTGAGGTCAGTGCCATGACAGAGGCAGCAGCGCGAGTCTGCAGCTGTGATGTCAGAGTTTCACCCGAGTTCATTTTCATCATGCTGCTCTGTCTCTAAGTGCTGTAATGAACTCAGGTGAACCTCTGAGGTCAGTGCCGCAACACAGGCAGTAGTGTGGGGCATGCAGCTGTGACGTCAGAGCTTCACTCGAGTTCACTGTTATTGTCTCTGTGTCACAGCCTGATTTACGGTCACAGGTGAAGAACTCACCTGTGACCGCAAATCACCTGAGTGACGTCCTGCTGATCGCATGGCTCACTTCAGTCACTCGGGCAACTTGCTGTCACAGGGGGAGGACTCCAGTTGTAGCTGCGGGTAACCTGAGTGATGTCACTGCTGATAGCGTTTCTCGCTTCAGTTGCTGCGTGGAGCTCACAAAGAGAAGTCATGCTCTATGGCCGCTCACTGTGACCTTCCAATGTAGCAGAGCTGGGAGAGTTGTGTGACCTCGTGTGCATTACGTCAGAGCTGGAAGGCTATTTGGGGGTTAATAAAGTGGTGAAAGAGGGTGTTTTTTTGTCTTTTATTCCAAATAAAGGATTTTTTGGGTGTATGTGTTTATTTACTTTCACTTACAGATTAATCATGGGGCATGTCTTATAGACGCCTGCCATGATTAACTTAGGACTTAGTGCCAGCTATGGGCTGCTATTAACTCCTTATTACCCTGATTGCCACCATGCCAGGGTGATCGGGATGAGCCGGGTAAAATCCCGGGACTGTCGCATCTAATGGATTCTGCAATTCCGGGTGGCTGCTGACTGCTATTTTTTGGCTGGGGGCAGCCTAAAAACTATAGGCAAGCATTGTTTACCTTAGGGAGATCAACATATCCACTGCGGAGACACCATCACGTGTTTCTCAACGCTGGCAGGAAACTAGCCAGGTCTTTCACCGGGAAGGAACAACCACGGGAAGGGCAGTCTCCAGTCAAGGAGACCACCTATACCAAACATGGTATCCATCCACAGACAGCCGTTTCGGGGTATTTGCCCCTCATCAGTGTGGAGTAGGAATCTGGCTAGTGGGGGCAATGCCTAGTAAAAGACTACTTAAGCAAGCATTGTTGACCTTAGGGAGATCAACATATCCACTGCGGAGACACCATCACGTGTTTCTCAACGCAGTGATTCTAGAGCATTGCCCCCTGGGAAGTATGCAAATAAGAAAGCCGCGGAGACACCATCACGTGTTTCTCAACGCTGGCAGGAAACTAGCCAGGTCTTTCACCGGGAAGGAACAACCACGGGAAGGGCAGTCTCCAGTCAAGGAGACCACCTATACCAAACATGGTATCCATCCACAGACAGCCGTTTCGGGGTATTTGCCCCTCATCAGTGTGGAGTAGGAATCTGGCTAGTGGGGGGAAATGCCTAGTAAAAGACTACTTAAGTAAGCATTGTTTACCTTAGGGAGATCAACATATCCACTGCGGAGACACCATCACGTGTTTCTCAACGCAGTGATTCTAGAGCATTGCCCCCTGGGAAGTATGCAAATAAGAAAGCCGCGGAGACACCATCACGTGTTTCTCAACGCTGGCAGGAAACTAGCCAGGTCTTTCACCGGGAAGGAACAACCACGGGAAGGGCAGTCTCCAGTCAAGGAGACCACCTATACCAAACATGGTATCCATCCACAGACAGCCGTTTCGGGGTATTTGCCCCTCATCAGTGTGGAGTAGGAATTTACTAGGCATTGCCCCCACTAGCCAGATTCCTACTCCACACTGATGAGGGGCAAATACCCCGAAACGGCTTTCTTATTTGCATACTTCCCAGGGGGCAATGCTCTAGAATCACTGCGTTGAGAAACACGTGATGATGTCTCTGCAGTGGATATGTTGATCTCCCTAAGGTCAACAATGTTTGCTTAAGTAGTCTTTTACTAGGCATTGCCCCGACTAGCCAGATTCCTACTCCACACAGATGAGGGGCAAATACCCCGAAACGGCTGTCTGTGGATGGATACCATGTTTGGTATAGGTGGTCTCCTTGACTGGAGACTGCCCTTCCCGTGGTTGTTCCTTCCCGGTGAAAGACCTGGCTAGTTTCCTGCCAGCGTTGAGAAACACGTGATGGTGTCTCCGCGGCTTTCTTATTTGCATACTTCCCAGGGGCCAATGCTCTAGAATCACTGCGTTGAGAAACACGTGATGGTGTCTCCGCAGTGGATATGTTGATCTCCCTAAGGTCAACAATGCTTGCTTAAGTAGTCTTTTACTAGGCATTGCCCCCACTTGCCAGATTCCTACTCCACACTGATGAGGGGCAAATACCCCGAAACGGCTGTCTGTGGATGGATACCATGTTTGGTATAGGTGGTCTCCTTGACTGGAGACTGCCCTTCCCGTGGTTGTTCCTTCCCGGTGAAAGACCTGGCTAGTTTCCTGCCAGCGTTGAGAAACACGTGATGGTGTCTCCGCGGCTTTCTTATTTAAAAACTATAGGCTTCCCCACTCTGAGAATACCAGCCAGAAGCTGTGAGGCATTATCTTGGCTAGATATCAATTGGGGGCAACCGCACGCAGTTTTTTTTTAAATTATTTATGTTACTGCACAATATAGACCCACCGGTGGCTGTGATTGGTTGCAGTGACACAGCTGTCACTCAGCTTGGGGGCTCATCTGACTGTAACCATTCATAGGCGCTAGTGGGCGGAGGAAGCAACGAATATGAGTTGAGCATAATGAGCGGCTGGCACTTTCAAAAGCAGGAGAAGCCGCGGGAGCAGTGTGAAAGCCGTGTAGTGCCGTGCCTGTGATCGGTGATTGGTGTATATGAAGGAGGGAAAGAGGGGGAGAGTGGGAGAGGGAGAGACAGACAGACCGACAGAGAGAGACCGAGACCGACAGAGAGAGAAACGGACACCAACAGAGACAACAAGAGAGACCGACAACGACAGAGAGAGAAAGAGACCAACACTAACAGAGAATGACTGACAGAGAGAGAGAAAGACCGACACTGACAGAGAGACCGAGACCAATAGAGAGAGACAGACCAACACCAATAGAGAGAGAGACCAACACCGACAGAGAGAGAGACCGAGAGAGAGAGAGACCAACAGAGAGAGAGAAAGACCAACACTGACAGAGAGACCGAGACCGATCGAGAGAGAAAGACCAAAACCAACAGAGAGAGAGAGCACAACACCGACAGAGATAGAGAGACACCAAAAGACCTGCATTTTTGTTGACAAGAACGCATCCAAAATGCATCCAAAATGTAGTGCAAATGTACATCCAAACATTTTGGTTGCATTCTGACACACCTCATTCATTTGAATGGGAGGAAAATACAACCAAAACGCAATGAAGAAGTGACATGCTGCTTTTTTTTACGCAATGATTTTGACAAATATTTGTCAAACAAAACGCTGCCGAAAAAAAAGCAACGTGTGCATGGAATTTTTTGAGTTCTCATAGACTTTGCTGGGGAAGCACAATGCATACATTTTGTCATAGACACAGAGCAGTTGAAAACACAACCAAAATGCAAGAAATTAACGCAACTCGCGCACATGAACTTATAGCATGCGGAAGTTGCCTGCTGTGAACAATAAAGAAAAAAAAAAAACTTGGGCGCCCACCTATTTTTGATGACCGGCGCAGGTAAAAGCAGACAGCCTGGGGCTGCACCCCTCACTTGTCAGCTTTACCTTGACTGGTCATGAAAAAAAGAATGTGTCCAATGCGTTTTGGTTTTTTTTATTATTTAAATAAATTAAAAAAACAATGTGGAGTTCCTACTATTTTTGCTAACTAGCCAAAGTAAAGCAGATAGCTGAGGGCTGGTATCAGGCCGGGAATGCACACAGTTAGTTGGACCCTCCCAGCCTAAAAAAAGCAGCCCATACCTGCTCCAGAAGTGGCGCATCCATTATTTGCTCCAATTCTGGCACTTTGCCCAGCTCTTCCCAAATGCCCTGGTGCGGAGGTAATCAGAGTTAATGGGGTTAATGCCATCTGGTAATTGACAGCTGACAACAAGCCTAGGGGTTACTAATGCAATCTATTAGACACCCCTACTACTAACTCGTTAAGAATAGAGTTAAAAGAAACACACCTGGCCTAAATGATAGAGCTAGTGTTT
This sequence comes from Anomaloglossus baeobatrachus, assembly GCF_048569485.1. Lineage (NCBI taxonomy): Eukaryota > Metazoa > Chordata > Amphibia > Anura > Aromobatidae > Anomaloglossus > Anomaloglossus baeobatrachus. The sequence goes on from NC_134355.1 coordinate 541,070,740, forward strand.
GATATATACTGCCAGTAATTCGAGTACTAGAAAACAAAACCAGGCACTCCCAAAATTTGCATAAATTAGATCACTTATTTGTGCAGCTAGTACAGTAGATGGTATGTACATCTTCTGGACTGGCTGCACAAATAAATTGATCTCATTTACGTAAATTTTGGGAGTGCCCGGTTTTGTTTTGCACTAGACATGGGTTTGGACCTTACATGTGCACCCCACTTATGTCAGAAGCGCCACGATATTCTACACTGAAGTAATTTGAGTACTGAACTGAAAAATCATATCACCTGGAAATTTTTACTGCATAATGAACTCTGTAAAAAGTGCACTAGAATTTTTTCCATTTTCCAGTACACTGTATGGTAAAGTAAATGATTTTATTCAAAACTGCAATTCTCCTAAAAACAACCCTCATATCATTTGTTTGGTCCACTAAGTAATGGCTCTTTGAATAAGTAGATAGGAAAAAAAATCAGAAGCACAAAAATAAAAAAATAAAAAAAATCCTTGGTCAAGAAGGTGTTAAAAAGGAAAGTATTTCAATGAACATAACTTCCAATGTCACTATAAGAATTGAAGCTACATCGTGAAATTCTTAACCATGCAACGTCTAATAAGATTACACAATAATCAAGATGAATTGAATTATTGATCTTCCCAAATATTAAAAATATGTTTATTATTGGTGTACATGTATGTATTTTAATTTACCATGACTATATGTCTAAAGCCTTTGAGAAAATAGATGTAAATGTGAAATTAGGATTCTCTTTCCATTTTAATGGTATGTATGGGATTTGCTTCATTTTGTACCTAATGGAACAATGTAAAATTCAAAGGTCTTACTAGTATCTTAGCATCTCTTTTTTACTTTCTTTAGTTGTAATCTATGAAACATGTTTTATACCAATTTGCTAGAAATTTTGAGTTGTAAAATGTCAATTTGTCACCAAAATGTAGAAGTCAGAATGACAGATCTTACATATTACCATAATAATTTAAGTAGAACACCAAAACTGCCCTTAAATCAGGAATTTGTGTCTGTCTTGAAGGTTTATACAAAGTAGTGCAAATTCTTCCTGTGAGTGAGAAAGCAGCAGGATGTGTCTCCCTTCAGAATCATTTCCAATGCTAATAATTAGGAAACAGCAGGTGCTGTATTAAAAGCATTACTTGGCACATCCCTTCCATCCAAATACCTTCTCACACATCCATCCCCAGTGACCGTAACAGAAGCAGGAAGCTGATTTTGAAATGAAATCCAGGTTGCTTGTTTGGCAGCAATACCATACTGCCACTGAACCATCTGGCTGACCCTGGCATATCGGTTTTCAGTATGGACAGCCAAAATGCATCTCATTTGAAATGGATAAAAATTCAATGGATGTCATTACCACCGTAAAATGCAACTAAATACTTATAAATAAGCAAGAAGAGCTAAAATTTCAACAAAGGACAAAGCAAGATGAAAAAAGTACAGTAGAGGAATATATACTTGGTGCAAATTATCCACTACAATAGAATAGTGTAAATAACATTTTGCATAATGCAATAAAGATAAAAAAAGTAAAAACATGATATGAATTGCCTAAAGCATTAATACTACAAACAGTTGTGTGCAACCTTCAAACAAAGAGACGATCTATTTCACAGGAAAGATGTCGAAAAATGAAGATACTTTCATAAACTAATAGGCTTCAGCTGCTAACAATGTCTGCAATCATGCAGTATGCACCGCCTGAGCAATCCTGCTGTTCCCTATTGAAATGATTGGGATACATGCAGGTAAATTACCACCTATCAGACTTGATCGTGGACATTGTTAGCGACTGATCCTCTCAGTACAAAAGTGACTGATCATGATTTGGCCAGGTTCAACAATCTAAGTAGTGCTTTGGGTTTCCTCTCTAATGATAATGTGATAAGTTAAAGGCCACCTGTCTTTATGTAAGCCTTAATTATCATCCACTTTTAGTACTGAAAACTGTAAAAATGAACAAACGCACAGAAACCTCCTTTTTTTTCTTTCAAATGTTCCTTAACTGATTTCTTTAGCTGGAGAATTTCTAACTTCTTTAATATATTTTTTTTGTTAATGTCGAATATTTGGGAAACAAGTTAAAATCTATTGAAGCCTCCTAACCTCCTAAAAAATTTTGTTTTAAAAATGTTATAGATTTTTAGCAGTGAGAAACTTTTAGTTTTAGTTTTAATTAATTGATTCTTGCAAGTATTTAAAGCTTTATACAAATCTACCAACTAACTAGATCAATGGTCATAAAATCAATGTTCCAGGACTGAGATGAAGTGATTACGTAAATAATTGATCATCTCCATAATTTGGGAGATTCAGTCTGACTTATATACTGTAAAGCCCCCGTCACACTTAACGACTTACCAGGGATCCCGAAAATGATGCGACCTGATAAGGATCGCTGGTAAGTCGCTGGGTGGTCGCTGGTGAGATGTCACACAGTCAGACCTTACCAACGATGCAGTAATGATGAGTGACCTGTATAACGATGAGCGACCTGTATAGGAGGCCATTGTTAGGTGTCAAACACAGCGATGTGTCCTACCCAGCAGGACATCACCTTTGAAGAAAATGGTCCAGACTATTCAGCAACGACTAGTGATCTCACAGCAGGAGCCTGATTGCTGGTAGGTGTCACACATAACGAGATCGCTGGCAAGATCATTACTGCATCACAGAAATGGTGATTCAGCAACGATCTCGATAGCGATCTCGTTGTGTGGGACGGGGCCTTTAGATTTGCACCAAATCTTACTCCATTGCGCCCTGCACAATATTGTAAGTGGAGAAAATATGTTTCAGTGTTTTTTGGCTCTTTATAATCAATAAAAATGTTCTTGCTAAAGAAAAAAACAAAGAAAATACAGGATAAGCACATAAAAGTAAAACAAAATAACCGAAAAAAGACAGCCATAATTACCAGCAAGAACCAGAAAATACTTATCAGCCACTGCACCACTGACTACAATTCTTGGTATAGGGAAGTGGATGCAAGGATCAGAATCCAGCTGGTCACCAGAAGAAGCAATAAAAAAAAATCCAAGAAAAATCCAACAATCCCAAACGATGAAAAATTCCAAGACTTTATTTCACATTTTAAAATTCCATTCTTTACACTGCATTAAAAGGGAAACCTATGACGCATTTCGGATCCAACAGACCCTTACTCATATGATACACATCATGATAAAGGCTGAGTCAGCACAGGAAAAAAAATTCTGATAAAGCAACCACTCACAAACCAACTATTTATGGAGGGGGTGGTTGCCTTGTACTATAAATTCCCACAGATGAAGTGAAAATATACCCAAATGGAACCCATATCAAGGGTCCTCACTATCTTCTGAGGCCCTACACTAAAATTTAAAACAAAACACAGAAAAGGATTAATAAAAAGAAAGCAACCATATTTACCAACACCAGGTAACAAAACTAATACACTACAGGGCGCAGGAGACTTTCATGATAAAGGTGAAGCAGTACAGGAGCAATCTAAGGAAGAAAGAATAACTCACTCTTCTACTATTAATGGAGGGGGTTGTTACTTGGTGTTACAAATGAACACAGATAAGGCTTATGTAATGTACATGTAGTTCACAGTGTCTGGCTTAGTCCAGATTCACATTTGCAAGTGCCTCGTGTGTAACTCACGCAAGTCTCGCATCGCGTCACTCAGCACGACCGCACACTCTCTGGATGGGAGAGTCTCAGCTGCATACAGTCCATGACAGAAGCTCCGTCGCTTATCTGTTGTGAATACATTTCCAGTTTGTGGCTCCCTCTCGTGGTCAGTGCTAGCAGTGCAGTTGACTTGTGGAATGAGAGCCACACACCTGTGGAGGACTGGCAATCATTTTCAGATTGGGACTATATAACTGAGTAGTTTTCTCCTGTTACTTGCTGGTGCTCAATTGATTTCCTGTGTGTTAAGGACATTCTGAAACCAGCTCTGCTCTCTACCAGAACTCCTCTCAAGATAAGTTGGTCTTTGTTGTATTGCTTATTGTTTCCACTTTCTTGATGTTTTTTTCTGTTTTGATACTATTGCTTGATTCCTATTTTGCCTGTGTGGAGTTCCTGGTGGAACTGGATCATTCCCTGCTGGGAGTGTCTGTATATTTAGCTCCATGATTCAGCAATGTATTGTATTTTGTCATGCTTGGTATTAAATTGAATCCCTCATCTGTATTAGTGTTTTTGGATCCCAGTAAAATCAGAGTACTGATATAGTGGGGGAGAGGCCGTGTACTCTCAGGGTTTTTTCCATGTCAGGCGTGCTGAGATTCTTTAGAGTTTTTACGGCTGCAGCTTTCAAGCGGTTCAACAATGATTCATACAATTTATTTATGAAGTCATCAGGAATAGCAAAGAATGCAGTCTTGCATGCCTCCCAGAGTTCATCTAGATACTTTGGTTTTGTCTTCCAAGCATCCTCTTTCATCCTACCCCAAACATGCTCAATGATGTTCATGTCTGATGACTGGGCTGGCCAGTCCTTGAGCACCTTGATCTTCTTTGCCAGAAGGAACTTTGTTGTAGAGATGGATGTATGAAATGGGGCACCATCCTGCTGCAGAATTTGACCCCTTTTATTATTGAGAATGTAAGAGGTAGCTAATACTTCTTGATATTTTGGGCTATTGATATTGCCTTCCACCTTGCAAATGTTTCGCACAGCCCCATACTGAATGTAACCCCAGACCATGACTTTTCCACCACCAAACGTAACTGTTTTCTGGATCCATAAGGGGTCCAGTAGGTCTCCTGCAGTTTTTGTGGTGGCTGTAGTGTAACTCAACTGAAGATTTATCAGAGAAATCCACCTTCTGCCACTTTTCCAGCGTCCATCTGTTTACCAGACTGTGGGACTTGGCAAATGCCACACGTTTTTTTAATTGCCTTTTGTTTAGTGCTGGCTTCTGGGCACTGATTTGACCATGGAGGTCATTTCGAGACAGAATCCTACAAACTGTTCTAGGTGACACAGGGACTTGAGGTGACCAAGACTTTTGGAGCTCTGCTGCAGTAGAAGAGTGCCTGGCTTTGGATTTTCTAACCAACAAACGTTCCTCCTGAGCAGTTGTCTTGCAGTGTCTACCTGACCTGGGCTTGTCAAAAACATCTCCAGTCTCTTCAAATCTTTTTTTTATTCTTTGTACTTGATTCTGAGACACATTAAAGGTGCCAGCCACCTCTGCAGTGGATCTGGTCTCCAGCCTCTTGATAATCAATGCTTTGGGTGCAGGGTGGATTTTTGGCATGTTGTCAGAGGTCAAGTGGCAGTTCAAGTGAAGGTCTGGGGTGCTGGGTTTCTTTTTATACACACCCACTAATTAACCGATCATTTAGTGAGCACAGGTGAGGATGTAAACTAGGATTGGGTGCATTATATGACAAGGGGACAAAACTTCTGTCTTGCCAAAATCTGCCCTTTCTGTGTTCATTAAATGATCAATATTTCTGCTTTGCAGCAACTTTGTTTTCATAACCTAAACCAAATTTGGGAGGTTTTCAGCTTTCAAAAGAGTAATTTATGAAACCAATGGATAAATTTAAAGTCAGGTTATAAGATTTTATTAACATAACATGGATAAGCAACAGAACGTCTGTCAGGGACTGTAGAGATACATGCAGTCAACCCGCTCCTTTCAGGAGTGTGTGCGGCCGAGCTGAGTGATGCGATGTAAGACTCACGCGAGATACCCACAAGGCACTCGCAAATGTGACTCCAGCCTTACAGCTTATTACTGATACTAATACTCTTAGTAATTAAATTAGGATGTCTGTCCCTGTAGGGTGCACTTTTAAAATGTAGGGAAGCCCGCCAGATCTAATAGAATGGTCACTGCTCATATCTGGTACTGGCACCTTATACAATTCTTATCCATGTGCATTTATTTTAGACAATCACTAGTGATGAGCGAGTACCAAAAAGCTCGGGTGCTCGAGGCTCGGGCCGAGCATCCCAAGATACTCGTGTTCTCGGCCCGAGCACCGAGCCCAATGTTATCCTATGGGAGACCCGAGTATTTTTATGAAATGACCCCCCGGCAGCATGTAGAAACCCTAAAAATGTCACAAAAGTCTTAGAAGAGTGCTCAAATGACATGGCAACAGCATGGGGAAGACCCCTTGAAGCATTTATCACTCAAAAGTCACAGCTGTGAACAATTTTGTCCGTGTTTTACGCCATTTTTACGGACTCACCAGAAAACCTTCCAAAATGACACCAAAATGAATTTTCATGGCGGAAATGTTAAGGGCACATACCCAATAGTGAGATACAGCTGGTGTATGTTACGTATTGAGATTACATGAGAGATTTTAAGTGAAAACATTGTGTGGCACTCCGATGTCCAAAACGCACGTTTTGTGCTTTTTACTAGCGATGTCGGTCATTTTTTTTTTTTCATTCTATCTCCCTCAGTCCATCGGTCGGTCTCTCTGTCTGTCGGTCTCTCTCTGTCTTTTCTGTCCCCCTCTCACAGTCTGTCGGTCAGTCTCCCCCCCTCTCTCATACTTACCGTTCCCCGATCACTGCCGCGGCGCTGCACAGCTGTTCACTAAACTCCGGCGGCTTTTCCTCTTTTGAAAAAGCCGGCCGCTCATTAAACAATCTCGTATTCCCTGCTTTCCTGCTTTTCGGCGCCTATGATTGGTTGCAGTGAGACACGCCCCCACGCTGAGTGACAGGTGTCTCACTGTACCCAATCACAGCAGCCGGTGGGCGTGTGTATACTGTGCAGTGAAATAAATAATTAAATAATTAAAAAAACGGCATGTGGTCCCCCCAATTTTAATACCAGCTAGATAAAGCCATATGGCTGAAGGCTGGTATTCTCAGAATGGGGAGCTCCACGTTACGGGGAGCCCCCCAGCCTAACAATATCAGTCAGCAGCCGCCCAGAATTGCCGCATACATTAGATGCGACAGTTCTGGGACTGTACCCGACTCTTCCCGATTTGCCCTGGTGCATTGGCAAATCGGGGTAATAAGGAGTTATTGGCAGCCCATAGCTGCCACTAAATCCTAGATTAATCATGTCAGGCATCTCCCCGAGAAACCTTCCATGATTAATCTGTAAATTACAGTAAATAAACACACACACACACACCTGAAAAAATCATTTATTAGAAATAAAAAACACAAACCAAATCCCTCGTAACCAATTTAATAAGCCCCAGAAAGCCCTCCATGTCCGGCGTAATCCACGGACCTCCAGCGTCGCTTCCAGCTCTGCTGCATGGAGGTGACCGGAGCTGCAGCAGACACCGCCGCTCCTGTGAGCTCCACGCAGCAAATGAGGTGAGTAGCATGATCAGCTGATCTGTAACTGAGGTTATCCACGGCCACCACTGGATCCAGCGGTGGCTGTGAGTTACCTGACTGACAGCAGCTGATCGCGCTACTCACCTCATTTGCTGCGTGGAGCTCACAGGAGCAGCGGTGTATGCTGCAGCTCCGGTCACCTCCATGCAGCAGAGCTGGAAGCGACGCTGGAGGTCCGTGGATTACGCCGGACGTGGAGGGCTTTTTGGGGCTTATTAAATTGGTTACGAGGGAATTGGTTTGTGTTTTTTATTTCTAATAAAGGATTTTTTTGGGTGTGTATGTGTTTATTTACTGTAATTTACAGATTAATCATGGAGGGTATCTCGTGGAGACACCTGACATGATTAATCTAGGATTTAGTGGCATCTATGGTCTGCCATTAACTCTTTATTACCCCAATTTGCCAACGCACCAGGGCAAATCGGGAAGAGCCGGGTACAGTCCCAGAACTGTCGCATCTATTGTATGCGGCAATTCTGGGCGGCTGCTGACTGATATTGTTAGGCTGGGGGGACCCCCATAACGTGGAGCTCCCCATCCTGAGATACCAGCCTGGCTGGTATTAAAATTGGGGGGACCGCACGCCGGTTTCTTTAATTATTTAATTATTTATTTCACTGCACAGTATACACACGCCCACCGGCTGCTGTGATTGGGTGCAGTGAGACACTTGTCACTCAGCGTGGGGGCGTGTCTCACTGCAACCAATCATAGGTGCCTGTGGGCGGGGAAAGCAGGGAATACGAGATGGCTGTGTGCAGAGCACAGCGCGCCCGCCGGTATAAAGGCTCGGTCACGCTGTGCGGGCCGGCCAATCACTGCAATTCCACTAACAGGACTGTGGCATTGCAGTGGTCTGCCAGCCAATCCCTGCATGAGGGCTGGCTCTCAAAAGAGCGCCAACATGCAGGGATGAAGACCACGAGTACAGCACGAGTATCGCGAAATTACTCGGTACCCGCCGAGTAGCCCGAGTACAGTGATACTCGTGCGAGTACCGAGTAGTGACAAGCGTACTCGCTCATCACTAACAATCACCCCTTTATTGGATGGTAGGTGTGAGTATCTGTTTCATCCTCTGCCTTTATAATGGGTAAGCTGCACCCTGTAGTGATGTTGTTTTTTGACCTTGTGTTGGTAAATATTGCTGCCTTTTTTCTGCTATGTTTATATGGAAAAAACAGCCACCATTAATTAAGTTGTTGTTAATATATTTTCATGGTAATTATCTTATGTGATTATTATTAGGATATCGAGCTCAAAATCCATTAACATTTGTAGTACATCCAAATGAATTTCTAACAGGGGCCATACTTCCATTGTTTGCCAGCTTAATAGTATTACTCTGTAATACTTGATTCTTATTGTCTTGTAGATGTGCCCACTGAAATGCAAATTTCTAGAAAATATGTATAACAAATCTGTCTGCATCAGCTTGTTGACTATTTAAAAAAGTAACGAAAGCTAATGTTAATCTAAATGAACCATCATTTTAATAAATTATTTTAAATTTCATCTGTTTGTGCTAAATAGAAATGTGAGAACATATGCAGTATGTGATACATGGCCTCAAGCACAAAGGAGAGTTGTGCGCCTGGAGTCTGTACAAACAACACAAGATCCCTGTGGATCAACGCTACTGACCTGTAGGCATTTTGTGCTCCATTTTGGTACAATAACCCTAGAAGAGACTTGATATAAAGTGTGATGATGCACTCCGGGGCTTACCTTAGGTAACACATCATTTGATTTCATGTTTTGATTAGACTTTGTAAATTTAGAAGTGCTTACATCTGATGGTTACTCAATTAAAATATAGTGTTTAGGGAACCTCTTTTCTCTTGAAAAAGAGTTATTCTTTCACTAACAGATTATGATTACACACACTATACTATATGTGAACTTTGGAATTTTTCAAGGTATGAATTTCTGCGCTATATTTTACCTAACTCAGACCAAGTATGTCCATTGATCCATTTAGTGCTGTAAAAACATGGATGAATAAATGTCGCCACAGGATGTTGTCTTGTTATCTTGTTCTGTTGACTTTGTGTTTTAGGATCATACAGCTCTATTCCTTAAGCCATGGCATAATAAATAAAACAAGGTACAGTAAAAAATTTGGTGGTGCCATTTAGTCACGGATGCTTCTAACACCAGAAGTCTCAGGAATCTACCGGTCACCAGAGAAGGATTTTGATGTTGTAGTAAACAAAGAATGCCTAGTCTAACCCAACTCAGGAAGGTGGATAGGGAGCCTACTGAGGGTCATGAAGGTTACTGCATACTGCGTAGGACATACTATCCTATCGGACCACTGCTTTCCTGTTTTTCATTTACGGCTGGGGCCACACAAGCACTACTGCGAGTGCATCCTATGACATTTTGCTCCCACTCTGCTTCAGTGTAAGCTGAGTGTCATGCCTCTGTGATGCAATCCTGCAATCGCAGCACAGACACAGAGGACAGAGTGGGCGCTTTGGAGGAGAGTGAGGGACTAATCTCCCTATCACCTCTATTGTCAGCTGATACATATGTCACATTGCACTCCGGTGTAATACGAGTGAAGTGTGATGTTTCTCTCGCCCCCCTAGACTTGTATGGGTGCAAGAGAAAACTGATAAGATTCCCCTTGCAGCATGCTGCGATTGTTTTCTCGGTCTGATTAGGGCTGAGAAAAAAATTGCTCATGAGAGTGGCCCCATAGTGTAATATTGGTCCGGGTGAAATGTGATTTTTTTTTTATCGCATTACACACGCTCTGTTTTGCTCGGTGTGTCCTTAGACTTCCACTGCCACTATTTGATAGTGAAATTTTCCCTATTGTGGTTTCCAGAAGATGGAATTTGAAGGAAAGGTCTCTTTTTCATACATCCGGTATGGAAAACTTGAAATGTGCCCCGTTCCTTAAGGGTTCATGTAACAAACATATGGGCTGTCTTTTTGATAACTTATACCTTAGCTTACCATCCATTTTTTAAAAAAAAATATGTCATTGTAGTTTTTTAAGCAATAGCCAGAAGTTGGTCCATCAAAGAGGAAAAAGTTAATACTTATTTTACATTTCCTATTACTTTTAAATCTATTTTGGCTTAAATAAAAAAAATGTACTGAAAACTGTGATTTTTTTTTTTTTTTTACATAAGGGCTGTTGTGTAGTTAATTTATGCTCTTACAGTCTGTTGTAAGTATATTGGACATAAGGAAATAGGAGAACAATATGCACACAGATAAAATAGTAAAAAATGATTTATATCAACTGGATTTTTTATCACAAGCACAGTGGCAGGTTTGACTAATCACAATAATATCATGCCCTCAGTACTTAGTGTTCACAGAAATGTATCCCTGCCAACAATATTTCTTTCATACACCAAGTAGTTATTTCAAGATAGTTTGTGCTGCCAGATTAAATTAAAATATGTTCCACCATATCAATGGCACTGACAGTGTCACCAGGCCACCTCTCCCAGCAGATTTAATTATCAGTTTTGAAAGGAACAGAGACGAGTGATAACCGGATACTAATAGGCATTTGGCATAAAATAATGAAATCTTGCTGGCACAGAAAACACTTGTATATTCTGTTATAAGTGACAAACTTATTTTAGAAATAAACATTTCACACAAATGACTTCGGAAAAACAAATGATCACTCATATGTTAAGATGGCAGTCAGAACTATTGTAATTACATTTAATAAATTACAGGACTTAAAATATGAAATTATAACAACTGATTTTCAAGCATTGATTATTAATAAGATGGCATGCTTTATGGTTTAGCAAACACAATTAAAAAAGTATTTAGAATATAGAAAATATAGTATTGTATGAATTATAAAAATCGAATGTGTTTATATGACTGTATGAATGGAAAATAAAGTATTGTATTATAATAATGACATTTATTATACTATTGTATTGCTTTTAAGCATTTTTTTCATTTTCAATGTAATAATATATATATATATATATATATATATATATATATATATATATATATTCAACAGAGAAAGAATGTGGCACAAGTCCAATATTGATAAAATACAAAACTTTATTGATTATACTTAAAAATCATAATAGAGCAAGGAGCCCTCAAGGGGTTAACAGAACTGTGTGCAGAGCAATTCAATGATTACAATCAATATAGACTATGATATACAGAGTGCAGACGGTCAAATATTTTTTAACACTTTTTAACACTTTCTGCATGCATGTGTAGATAAAAATGCAAACAAGGTGTATACATAAATAGCATTTTAAGCTTGTGTTAACCACTTGTTTGTAATTTGATGTTGCATATCTTAATTAGTAGTTATGTGAATGAAATCACTACCCCCTTTAGTTAACATCCACTTTATGCATCATCTGCTTGATCATAATAGTGTTTTAGTGTGGAGAGCCCTATATACATATGTATATCTAATGACATTAGTAGTTTACTGTGGGCAAAAGAAAAAAAAAACACCAGCAATCTCTGTAATATCAAGTCATAGTACTAACCAGTTCTGCAGCAGTTCTGAGTGCCCAACCTGTCCCTACGTGCGTTTCACCTCTTCTTCAGGGGACGTATGTTCCCTGAAGAAGAGGTGAAACGCGCGTAGAGACAGGTGGGGTACTCAGAACTGCTGCAGAAATGGTTAGTACTATGACTTGATATTACAGTATTACAGAGATTGCTGGTGTTTTTTTGTTTTTTTTTTTTCTTTTGCCCACAGTAAACTACTAATGTCATTAGATATACATATGTATATAGGGCTCTCCACACTAAAACACTATTATGATCAAGCAGATGATGCATAAAGTGGCTGTTAACTAAAGGGGGTAGTGATTTCATTCACATAACTACTAATTAAGATATGCAACATCAAATTACAAACAAGTGGTTAACACAAGCTTAAAATGCTATTTATGTATACACCTTGTTTGCATTTTTATCTACACATGCATGCAGAAAGTGTTAAAAAGTGTTAAAAAATATTTGACCGTCTGCACTCTGTATATCATAGTCTATATTGATTGTAATCATTGAATTGCTCTGCACACAGTTCTGTTAACCCCTTGAGGGCTCCTTGCTCTATTATGATTTTTAAGTATAATCAATAAAGTCTTGTATTTTATCAATATTGGACTTGTGCCACATTCTTTCTCTGTTGAATATAGTATCACAGTGGTGCCCTGGCACTCTTAAAAAGGCTGGGGAGTGACCTATATATTAAATATATAAATATATATATATATATATATATATATATATATATATATATATATATATATATATATATATATATATATATATATATACAGTGCCTACAAGTAGTATATTTAGCTGGTTTACACATTCGGAATTAACTTGGCATTGTGAAATTTGGACTGTAGATCAGCCTGGAAGTGTGAAATGCACTGCAGCAAAAAAGAATGTTATTTCTTTTTTTTTTTTTTTTAAATTGTGAAAAGTTTATTCAGAGGGTCATTTATTATTCAACCCCTCAATCCACCAGAATTCTGTTTGGTTCCCCTAAAGTATTAAGAAGTATTTCAGGCACAAAGAACAATGCGCTTCACATGTGTGGATTAATTATCTATTTTTCCAGCCTTTTCTGACTAATTAAGACCCCCCCCAAACTTGTGAACAGCACTCAAACTTGGTCAACA